>NW_010522945.1:29878-76890 GCF_000687285.1 Phaethon lepturus
CCCAAGCCTTATGTTCCCATGGCTTTCTAAAACGATTTAATGGAATGGGCTTTCTGAGAATTTCCTTTGTTTATGGTTGAAGTTAAGTTTATTAGCGTAGCAGTGGTTTTAGGTGATGGCTTCTCAAGGCCATTGACTTTCTAGACCTCAAGAATCAGAGCAGTTTGGAACTAGAACTGGTCTCACCATTTAGGAAGCAGCAGGTTGACTGTTGGAATAATGAATGCTGGAGCCTTTGAGGAGCTGTCTTGTCTGAAATGAACAGTGCCATTTTTGGTGTTCAGATTGAAACGAGTAACTTCAGAAGTAGCTATGCGTGTTCACATTGGCGTAGGTTTGACACACGTGGGGCAGTAGCTTTGTGCAGCCACAGGATGCCTTAGTGATTCCTCTGCAGCATAACTGCTGATCTGAGTGTCTCTGGAGGCTGAAGTCTCACAAAGGCAGTGGAGGGCTGTGGTTGGGGCCTCCTATATGTTGCTGTGCTTGAAAGCCTGTGCAGTGAAAAGCTCTTGGCCAGCTGCCCTTTAAGACTTCATTTATTGTATCTATAATATTCCTTTTGCCCAATAAACATATGTGCAAGTGATGTCCCATGACACACTGAAATCCTGTCCAGCTCTGCAGTGAATGCAGCCATGTGGTGTGAGTGGACAAATGTCTTGCAAGTCACCTGAATGCCTGTTGTTTTAATGTGGTCCTGCAGCTCAGCCCAGCAGTGACCCTACTCCATCATCTCAGTAGTGTTTTCTTAAAAGAAGCTTGGTTCTCTGAATGGACTTCAATCCCTTTCCTGCATCTTCAGTTAGAGACCGAGAAGGTGCAGGGTAACAGTACACGTCCAGCTTGGAGACATGAGGTGTGGCGCTGAGGCAGGGCACAAAACAGGGAGGGTAGATGGAGGACTGCTAGATTAGTTTGGAGAGGGAAAGGATTTTTTTTTTTAAGATTAAACTGCAGATGATGCTGACAGAAGTAAACTACAATAAAAATTACTCAGCAATAAGGAAATGTTGTATAAGTGCAAGTCCATCCTTTGCACAAATATGGTTTATAACACTGTAAATAATCTCTAAGGTAAGTGAAGAGGGGAGAGCTGAGCAAACAACTCTTTTGGAGTCTGTCCTGATTAATGCTCATAGCCCAACAGTGTGGGACTGTGAGAGTGAACACTTCAGGAAATCAAAAGCTTCCAATGGGACCTTAAGGTTAGAAAACATTTTGGTTTTTTTAAGCAGCACACAAAGGCGCAAACATGCATGTTTGTAAGTCAATGTCAGCCAGAAATGAAAAGTGCTAATTATTCTAAAAATACTTAACAGTGTAGATGTGCTGTCTTCATAACAGTTCTTCTGCAGTCTCTTTTTTCAAATACTTACTTGTCAAGTAATCTTGGAGAAGTTTAAACTTGTCTGTTTGCAGTTTTAGTCTTTATTTAATCTTCATGCTGTGGATGATGATCTAGCATGGTTTTTAATATAGTTTGTGCTTCATGACATGGAGAAACCAGTCCCATTCCTTGCTAGAAAAATCAAGAAGCTGTACTGCATCTGATGAAAAATAGTTTTGTGTAAAGCATCCTTTACTGAAACAGAATCTATCCCAATTCCTTTTGGTAACCATCTGCCTCTTGTAATTCCCTGACAGGTGGTAGGCTGGACTACATAACTATGCATTTTTTTACAAAATATTTTTTCTGTTTGCTACTAGAATCTAGCTTTTGAGAGACTGTTTGCTTTTGGTCTAATTTCCTACTCCTCAAACAGAGCTCACAGTTCCTTTTTTTGTTGAAGTGCGTGCCTTTTCTTTCTCATTTTGCTGCTTTTTCCGGAAAGATAAAATCTTGCCTTTCAGAAACAATGACAAGAAATTCAAATGTTTTTGTCACCTTCAAAGTTCTTGTATTTCATATGGTTATAATGATTGTCAACCTCATAAATTTGTAACTGGCAAGACACTCATGGATGTGTTTTTGGTGAAACTGCCCTAGACTTTTCCTGTTGCTGAATGTTAACTGATTTTTTTGTTTGTTTAAGGATGACTTTATTTTGTCCATGGCTAAATCCTTTGTCAGAACCAGTGTTTGTTGGGTCTTTTCAAAGCACAATGTTGCAGATGTGTAACAAAGCTCACCTTTTCTTGGAAATAGATAAGGATGCTTTTGTGAAAGACTGAAGTCTTCCTCTGTGCATGGCAGGCCAGAGAATTTTGTGGGTTTTAAGTGTGATTTGAGTAAAGATTAGCCAAAAAATCCTGTCCATGTCTGTCCCATGTGAAGACTCTGCTTTATGCTGCTGTTCTGCAGCAGTTAAACCAGCCTGAGGGGCTTGCTGTGGTCTGAGGGGGAAGGTGTCTTTGCCTTTTCTGCCTGCTCCCAGCCACCCTTCCCCTGAGCTGGCTCTGGTATTTGTTGGAGTATACCACTTTAACTCGCTAATCTAGCAAAAAATCCTGTCCAACTGCTTTTTTTTTTTTCCCCCCCCTCCTTGTCTGAGATCAGGAATTATAATTCACAGAGCAGTCTCATGGGTGAGCGGATGCAGAGGAAGTGATGGCGGTCCGGGGCTGTTAAGTCGTGTGGAAGGTTAGGGTGTCCTTCCACAGGAAGGTGAAGCCATCTGAGGATTTAAAGGCGGCTCGGTTGTTCCAGATTACAATTCATGTAAAGAAACAAGACTTTATTTAAAATGCACCTGTTTACTCTGTTGATCTAACCTGTGCAGCTTTGTGTCAAGAAAGATGACTTGAGAATTTGAGTACTAAAGTGATTAACAATGTAAAATGCTGTAAATGCTTTTGTTTTTCTTGGCTGAGAAGGAGACCTACTTTCCTGTGGAAAGTTTGCAGTGTTTCAGAGGATCATCATGAATCTGTGTTTGGCCCGAATCACTGTTCAGGAATGGCACACAGCAGAGATTTGTATCCTCCATTGAGTTAAGTCCTTTGCATGGTTTGCCCCTGAAGTGCTGCATCAGGAGTTGTGGGGTTGAGTCTCCGGGTTTGGGGGACACACTATGTCCATGCTCAAGTGGGTTTTGGAAGACCTACGTTATAGTGCTTCAGTTGCAGGCTTGGCCTGCTTGCCTCCTTTCATTATTTGTACCCCTGTGGCTAGAAAGGCGAGACTCCCATGGTAGTTGTATTTATTTAGGCTTTGTTTTCCCCTGAAAAGGGGGCTCCAGTGAACTGTGTATTTTAAAATCTAGGAGACCTTTGTCTCAAGGGAAGCACAGTGTGCTGACAGCTGACTCCACCAAATAACTCCAGCATTGGGAGGTAGCTTAAGAAGCAAATGTTTGTCTTGAGCAGAAAAGCTCTTCAGGCAGCAGCACTGTGCTTTTTAATTAAAATAGCTGTTAGCTTGGTCATATGCTCTTAAACACTAGCACAAGGGTTACTTTTTCTGCAGAGCTTTAGTCAGGAATTTTCAAAGGGGGGTGTTAAGGGTTCGATTCCTATTTAATTAGAGCAATATTTGCTCCCTACCTTGGTTTTCTTTGAAAATCACAGCCTTAAACTCTGGGCAGACATGACTTTTCCTTGCTAAGAAGGGAGGATAAACATCAAAAGGCTAATGTTTAACATTTGTATGTAAGATCATATGCTCTGGTATTTTGTTTTTTAAAACTTTCTTTGCCAAATACCACTTTCCTCAGCTTCTGTATCACAAAGTATACAGTAACAAGTCATGCTAACTTGGTGTTCAAAAAATACTGCCTTGCTGGAATATTTGGAGGCTTGAAACATAGAGGAACGAACTCTGACACTAGATGACATGGATTGTCAATGCTGAACATGCCAGTCTCCTAAATGATGGAATACACATCCTTGCTACATTCTATAGAGTATTGATTATTACCTGCCAGAGCATGCTGTCAGGGTTACGCTCTTTTCTGATCCTGGTTGGCATGTGCATATGTAACAGGCAAAGAGCAGTCTTTACCTTTGTGTTAGCACAGGGAGACTGGGTCAGACTCCTATGAGAAGTGCAGCCATCTTTCCCAGTGGTGTAGCAGTAGTAGACTTCCTGGTGCCTTTCCAGACTTTATTAAAAAGCATAGTTGCCTCTCTGGTACTGGCTGAGATCTGTCTATGCCAGACTTGACAAGCTGGCTGGTGACTTGCTGTCACTACAGTAGTATCTCCAAGAGACAGCTCTCTGAAAGAGGCCAAGAGGGATTATGATTCTTTTTCTTCCTCCATGTTTGAACTGGCAGATACAAAGGGAGCAGGGAGCATGTGGCAGGCTCCAGACCTGGCAGCTCTGAGTTTGAGTGTACAGATGATTTGAAGCATGGGACATAAACTTTATCCTGGATGTTGTTTGTTTCTCTTGTGGTACTTGATTCCAGTGTTGCGCAGAGCAGACCGATTTCACTGGCACTGAAAGTTACACCATTAGTTAGTACTTTATTTCCTGCATTCAGGAACACCTACCGCAGCTTCCCGTTTGTTTTGTGCTGCTTTCCATTTCCCAACAGCAAGCCTTGCTTCGGAGGTAGCTGTAATAAAACACCTGAGGTGTTAACAGCTGAACTGATCCGATGACAGAATGACAGCATTCAATTCAGACCACACTGCTGCCTCTTCCCTTGCGCCTTTGGTGACTTTCCAGGCCGGGAAATATTCTTTGCGATCAAATGTGCCAAATAATCTCTTGTGGAGCTGTCTTTAAAGTTTTCAGTACATCTTGCATGTGTTTGGCACTAAAACAAACTAGGCTAGACCACTCTGGTGAGGCTGGGTTGGTGGATGTGTGCTGCGAGACCATGCTAACAGTAACAGTTGTTTTATCTGCAGCTGACTTGTTTCTGGCAGTTTCTGTCCCCTTCCTTGTACTTAGAATGAGGTGATTTGTCTTTGGATAATTACTAAAGATGCGTTGCTGAGATAGCTTGAGAATATGAAGCTTTTATTGTAAGTTTTGGCTCAGACTGTTACATTTTTGCCTTGCAGATCTTTTCACTTGTTAGGTATTTCCCTGATTCACTGGATTCTCCAGAGGAGGTAAAAGAGAAGGGCAAAATGGAGAACAGCTTGATGATGCCTGTTTCCTTTTGGTTACTTCTCTATCCTGCTGCTGTCCCCAGTAATTTCACCTGCCACTGCCATATTAAACCAGTCTGTCGTTAGTGCATCACTAATAATTTTTAATGAATTTTGTTTTGTTCATTTGTATTACTGCCTCTGAAGAGCGCTGTCAGGACTGTGCTTTCTACCCAGTGGTCTGTGGGGAGTGATTTAGGGCAGTATTTAATGGATCAGGGCGTGCGTAAGTCTCTTAAAGCCCAGAGTTTTGTATTTGGGGGTTGTAAAATCCCTTGTAAAAGCCCATTAGTTCCACTACATGCTTCCCAGTGTGGTTATGAAATTAAACTCTTTTCTCCACCATATTAGCCTAAAATAAACACAGATGTTTACTCTGCTCACTACAATTGTAGATTCATCTTCAATTGTTCAAATTCTATATTAAGCTCTTAAATTTTATGATATCTTGGATGGCATTTAACATCGCCCAAGATACACACCTATTAAAAACAAAACCAAAAACCCAACACCTGAGGCTTGGGAATGGCTGCTACTGCTTTGTTGCTCTGTAGGTCTGTATTTTAAATGGGAGAAAGATGCTGTGAGATCTTGGGGAAAGAGCACTTTTCTGAGGGCTCTGATGCCTCTAACTTCTTTAGAAAACTCCTGCAAGGGGGAAAGAAATATTTGGCTTCAGCCCTTTTTTCAGGGGAAACTATGATAATACTTAAGCAGGGAAGACCTTTACTAAACACCCGTGCAACTGGGGGCACTTTTTGCCGATGTAAACAGTGTAGTCCTTTGAATTCTGTGCGTGCCTGAAGCCATCCTTGGAGCTGAAAGCAGCACTCATTCATCGGATTGCCTGCAGTGAGCTGTGCAGGTGGCTTTGTCAGAGGGTCTGGAATTTGGATGTGATCTGGATATCACACTTGAGATCCCTTTCAGTATTACCTGTTTATTGCTCTGGATGTTCTTGTCTGTGTAAGTGTCGCCTCTTTCATAGAAGTTTGAAGTTCTTTGCTTTGAGATACCTGATAAAGCAAATTATATAAATGATCAAATATTTTCTTTTGTATACATTGCCATGCACTGTATCTTCCCTGCAATAACTGTTGTATTATACTTTTTATAATCTTTCTGCCTTTGTGGGTAACAGTTGCTTTGTAAGTCTCTTACGAAATTCTTTTCTCTATCAGTCTGTCGGACTCTGAACTCTACCCCTTTTCAATGTCTTATTTCAGAGGTGGTGGCTTCAATACTGCAAAATGTATTCCAGATTGAGGGTTTGCCATTGCTATTACACAACAATTGTTTGCATTAGTTATTCTTCCTTGTAGTCAAATGTCTTGTCAGTGATGTTTATTTTGCTGATTAAAGCTGTGATTGAGCAGAGGTCCCCACTGAACTCTTCCAGGGAAGCTAAAGTCTTTACTCAAGGAGTGCCTAACCAAAACCTTCTGCAATAAGTCTGTTTGCCCTTGTATTTTACTTGGCATTTGTGCATCAAGCCTTTGTCTGCTGTTGCACTGCCCAGCAACCTCACTTGGTTGAATCTGTCTGAAATTCCCTGGCTTCCTCTTGGATAACATAAATATTATTTTGTTAAAGATGTCACTGCCTACTGTTCATCTCCTTCCAGGCCATTAATTAAATCCTCCAGTGCCTGTATGTATACATTAATTGTAACTTAATTTTTTCAAGAAGTATGGATAATTCTGTGGGTTAAAGATTAATTTGATGTTTTTACAAATACACAATTCAAAAACATGTGAGAAAGTATTTTTCATAAACACCATTTTACTGGAAGACCCAATAGCTCCATGCAGTTTTTCCTTTACTCTTCCAATTGCTGAGGAGACTCACACAGCAACCTGAGGAAACTGAACTTTGACCTGACTGACCAACATGCATTGGGTTATGCTGTCAATACGGAAGTTTTCCTTGTGTTACGAGAAAGAACTGGACCGAGAAATGTCCTTCTCCAGCCAGATGTGCTCTGCCAGCCAGCATCCTGCATATACACACAGGTGGTTAGAAAGGGGAAGAAACCGCATGGTCCCTTGTGGTGTGACACTGCTGACCTTCTCCCACAGTTGGATTCAGTCTTTTATACGAATAGTGTTTCTTATCTGTTAGCCTATTCTTGAATCTTGATAAGATGCTGTTCACCTTCTCACTTAGTAGTCCTTTGAAACTTGCAGAAACGAATGTAAACAGTTCTAAGAGCCATGCTTGCTTTTAGCTACACTGACCCTATTCAAAAACGGTACAATAATCTTTGGAATACTTTGTGAATTAAATTACTCTTTTAGAGAGTTTCTGTCTAGATCTGGTTTATAGCTTCTCACATAACCCTTTCAAGAGAGCTAGTGAGCTCTTCCCTGTGTACTGGAGCACTAGTCTGAGATAAGTGACAAACTTCTGGTGAGGTACTGAGAGGATGGGGGCATAAGACCCTCTTGAAACCTGATGCTCCTCTTCCAGTTAGTCTCTTAGGACCTTGAGGACCAGTTTGTGATTCTTGCTGGATTCTCTTTAAAAAACTAAACTTGTAAGATATTCTGACTTCCACTTCAGTCTGAGTCCACGCTGTCGTGATTGTGATTTTGAGAGAAATGGACATTGCTGTCTCCTCCCAGCTCAGTTTTCAAAGAATTGATTCCCCCCCCCCCAAGGCACAGGAATGTATTTGCACTCTTTGTCCTACTAAACGTTTTAGTGCTTACACTGCATGCGAGATCTCCTCTCAGGAGCTTTAGCCTCTGGTACTCCAGCTGTGCATCAGGAGACCTTCCTGCTGGAGGGCTGTTAAGAGGCCAAGAAAACTTTCTCCTTTATGGAAAGTCTGCTCTGCCAAAGATGAAGACCTCTGATTGAACTGGCTGAAAGTCGTGCATTCAGCTGCAGGATCAGTGCAGCTGGAATTGGGCTTTATGCAAAGCCTGTATGGTTCGGTAGGATTAGCTTTTGGAGGCGTCTATTGCTGCTTCCCAGGGTGACTGTTTTGATTTCTTATTTGCTCAAGCTAATGCTCTACTTTTGCAGTGTAGGGTTGTACTCATTTTATGTGCTATCTGCCCTACCTTTATAAATCAAGCTTTACTTTCCTTTTAACATGAAAACCTCTAGGAGAAGGGGCTGGCTGTTTCTCATCAATGAAATCTGGTGCAATTACTGGAGGGGCCTTGAATCTCTGCATCCTGTGTCTGCCTAAAGAGAAGCTCCTGGAGTTCCTGTCCAGTTCCTGCTGGTCTGAAAATGGGAGCAATCAAAGCAGCAATATGTCTGTCTTACTCCATATGGCTTTTCTGAGGGGAAATATGCAGGAAGTAACTTAGTTTCATAGTGGGCAAAAAGTGCTAAGAGTTGAAGGCTGTTCCCTTTTTCTACTTCTAGTTTTCAATTTTGAAATACCACATGGACTAGCTGTTTACATTGTACAAGGTCACTTAGAACCTGAGTCGGCATTTTGCTGATTTCCCAGGCTCTGCAAATATCAAGGTCAGGTTAGGCTTTTATTAGCTTCTTGGAGTAATTTGTGTTTCCTTTCTTGTTGTCTTTTTATATGTATGTTTCTACATTTCCATTAAAATAGTGTACAGTTCGTGTCTTTGTGCTTGCCTTCACTAGTTCACTCTATATTTACTATGTTTCTTTTAGAAATGTAATTGAAACTAGCTAGAGCACAAGAAAAGAAATACTTTCAGAAACTTGCAGCTAAATGAATTAACATTTAGCTGAAGTGGTTGTGGCATTCAGAAACACTAGGGTTATGAAGATGTGTATGATATCGTACAATTCATAACAGAGTTTGCACTTTGAAGTTGAATTTCAGTTCTGTGAATGAAAGACTTGTTTTCTGCTCAGGATTTTTAGGAAGAATTAAGCTTACCAAGTACATGGCTACAAATAAATATACTTAGTTCAGTTACAATTAAGTCAAAGTAGGATCCCTTAAGTAAACTTTTTCAGAGATATTTTTGTCTCATTTGATTTAAAAATCTGCCTAACTAACCTGGCAGAGAGAAGTCTTGTGCAGAACATTTATTGGGCAGTTTTAGAGTTAAATCCTGTTTATGTCCAAGGCTGAACAAGACTTCTGTCTCTGCTGTGAAAAAGTTGTTCAGGAAGCTCCCAGGACAGACACTGCATTGAAGATCTAGCTCGCTGACAACAGATGCATCAAATCTTTTCTTTGCAGCACCTGCCCAAAATATTAATCTATTTCTGTTACTTGCACAAGGAGTTGAAGTCTCTAGTGAGGGAAAATTAGCCCTTTTGGGGGGATGAGAGGTTGTAGCCATCCTGCTGTCCCATTAAGAATTAAGTGGAAACTCAACCCAACAAACTACAGCACCAAAAAAACCCGAACAAAAAAACCCTTCCAAAATACTGTGGTGAAGAATTACAATATTGACCATTAATCCCATGTTGTGTTAACACCTAAAGATTCAAAAACACCATATAAGCAACCATAGGGTGTCTAAACAATGCAAACCCCACCTCAAAAACATTAATTTCTCTCTTTTGAAGACTTTGGGCCACAGAATGCATTTCCAAGCCACTCAAGCCCAACTTCAGCAAAAAGGGCTCAAGCATTCTCAGTGAACTTGAAATTGCTTTGCATTCTTGCCAATTCACCAGCTCCAGTTAAGAAATGTGAGCACCTCGGGCTTCAGTCTGGGATTTGTAGTATGTTAAAACATAGTTCCAAAATATTTCAAAAACTATTACACTTACATTGCCTGATGGTGATGAGACTGAGTACTTTATTAATGTAGTTAGATTGATATGCTTTGCTTGCCTTACGTTGCTTTTGATTTGTATATATTTTTTTTCCCAGAAGTTGAGTCTGGATTTCAATTGTAACTTCACTAAAGAACAAGTTTTTTTAATTAAAATATTTAATTAAAATACTCAATTGTAAAATGCAATAGTTAATTGCTCATTTATGCCCCTCATTGAGTTAAATTTCCTTTGTTTTTAAAACAAACAACATTAAGATGGGGAGCTCATATCCATAATTAAACACAAATATGATTGTGATCTGGTAGCTGCAAAAGGAGCATTAGAAATCTGAGAAGCTGGGTGAAGATCAAATTTAAGGAGCTCAAATGTGGTATGTTCTTGAAATGCAGTTGAATTGCTCGAAGTTTAAGCTCTGCTTTTTCACCTCTTGTGGAGACATTGATATACCTTTTAAAAGTTTGTTTTAGTTTAGGGCTGTGGAAATATGACAGAGTTATTGCAAGGACATTGGTGATGTCACTTGGTACTGTCCTTTCTAGAAGTGGAAAATAAGTGCTAGCAAAAGAAGACATTAAAAAAATTCCTAAGTGTTGGTATTACTAGTGACACTTCAAATGGGAAGTTAAAAACAAACACGGAGAGTTTATACGAAGGAGTAGTTTGCCCATCTTTGCTTAAAAAAAAAAAAAAAAACCCAAACCAAGCAAACCACAAATACACACCCTCTCCCCCAATCCACCAAACCCCCCACGAAAAGTTGTGTTTCAGGACTGCTCTTCAACCACTCGCAAGGCAGACGATGCTGAGAGGCGCGTTAGAAGCCCGAGCGGCGCGGCAACTTCAGTGCTGGAAACTGTTCACGCTTTAGTGATACCAAGTTTAAATTGGCTGCAGTCAAAAGGAGGATGTAAATGCTGCAAGAACGCTTCTGCAAAACCATTATGCTACGGATGAGTGTTCGTCAGAGAGTGCGTTCTTTGATCTGGGTTGGGCCTCCTCCAAGAAAAGAAGGAAAATCACTTTTATAATAAGCAAATAATGTCTTGATTAGTTTTTTTAAAAGGAAGTCAGTTGTGTTGAGTTGCAAGATACGCACGACTACTAGGAACCAGTCTGAGATAACTGACTCTTTTCAGTTTGGTTACTGATAAGCTAATATCGAAAGCTAATGAACAAACGACTTCTATTATGACAAATGAGTGGTTTTGTTTTTTCGTAATGTAGAGCGCTATGTTTTGTAGATAACAATATGAAGTGTTAGATTTCCCCTCAACTGTTTTACTAAGTAAACTGTGAAGTGTGGATTAATTCTGAAAACTCTATTGTAATTATTATTGTTAAAATTTTGTTATGTTTTTTAAGTGTCAACACCCTTGTTTTGAAGTAGTCCTGCTGGAGGAAGGAACACATGCACAGAACAAAGTCAGCTGTGCAACTTTTTTTTAAGTTATTTTATTTCTTTGCCACTAAGGAAAAAAAATCTAGAGCTCACAGGACCAAAGGCTAAGGTTTATTTAAGTACTTTGAAAACAAAAGAAATCATGGTTTTGGTATAGTAGATGGAGATGGTTAAGACTGAACATTTTTACATTCCTGCCAACAGTAAATGTTTCAGATTTGTGTATTGGAGGAGGGTGCATGTGTGCACTTGCATCATAATTTCTGGGCCATTAATAAACACGGTGACTGTTAAGCAACGCCTAATAAGTATTTTTAAATTGGCAAACCTGAATAAACTGGAGCCCAGGCAAATTGGCAGGGAAGATCTGTGTCCTGCTCTTGAATTTCTTATTCTTGGAATACGGGAGGAATTCCAGGCAAATGTTAAGTGCAGCTGATACAGTAGCTGGAGATGACAAATGGGAGGATCTTGGTGGTAGCAACACAGTTGCTTAAGAGTCTTGACCCAAGCAATGGAAAGCTGCTGCGAGCTAATGAGGGAGGTGATGATGTCAGCTGCAGGGTTTGGGAAGGCCACATTAAATAAATTAATCTTATTCTCTGATAAAGAGCGGTCTTTTGGTACTATGTACATCATATCAATGTTTTAGGAAGGGTGGTAAAAGCAAGTTATAAGGAACTGAAAAAAAAAAAAAAGAGGAGGCATGTTTTCAGTGCAAGAGAGTCCTTAACATAACAGAAAGGGGAGAAATAGTTTATCAAAAAGATGATTGTGGACTGTGACCAGTACTCCATGGTTGCATCTGTATGCCAACCTTAGAAGAAATTAGCTGGTGCTTAGCCATTAGGTTTTATCTGTTCAAGAAACTCAAAAGAAGAATGAATGACTTGAAACATAAGCTAAACAATTGCAGCTTAAAAGTAAACAATGCAACTTCAATTGGGAAGACGAGTAAGTGTTGAAATGAAATATTGATGCAGGTGGAAGGTTCTTCTGATCTTGATGTCAAAGCAAGATGGATTTGCATAAATAAATATTTTAGTAAATGTGAATTGCTGAGCTTCCTATAGATGTGACCATGAAATTCAGTATCCCTTGAAACTGATCTCAGTAGTCCAGTGGTCCTTTTCCTTAAAAATTTCTGAAACAGTGTACATTTGTTTTCTTTCCTCCAATATCTCCAGTCATTAAAATGTTTTATTAGAATATTTATGTTATCTCTAAAAAAACCCCAAAAACCCAACCAACAAACAACCACCAAAAAAACCCTAACTATTTGTGGTTGTCTGTGGAAATACCCAGGGGAAGGAAAATGAGTATTTTAGGTAGAAGAGTCTCGAGAATTCTATTCTTCCTTATCAATTGCATAATTACATAGGGAAGAATTAAGTTCTCCTGATAAGAGTTACTTTGCTGCTGGCCTGTTGACACTGCTTTGGCCAAGATTTTCACGTGAGGCCATCTTCTCTCTTCTTAGTCTCCCTGGCTGCTCTGCAGGCAGACCTTCATCCTTTCTCCTTCTCACATCCTTGCAGATATGTCTTCGTATACTGCAGGCTGCCTGCTGGCGCTCACACCGTGCCTTTTTAAAGTTATTTGCAGTTCAGCTCCTACTTTGCAGTCATTTAGGGATGCCAAGTTGTCATTGCCTAATTTGATGATAGTGTTGATGGAAGTTCTCAGGTCCTAGAAATAAGTGGCAATCAAGTCGGACTACAGTGTTTCCCTTGGTTATGTTAGCTGTGCAAGAATCTTCTTGTGTCTGAGCTTTTATTAAACTTGTTTCTTTTTGTGCATCAGGCCAGTTTTGCACTGAAGACGTTGATGAATGTCAGCTCCAGCCCAATGCTTGTCAGAATGGAGGTACCTGCACCAACCACAATGGAGGCTATGCCTGCGTCTGTGTCAATGGTTGGAGTGGAGACGACTGCAGTAAAAACATTGATGATTGCTTCACTGCCTCCTGTGCTAATGGATCTACTTGCATTGATCGAGTGGCTTCTTTTTCATGTATTTGTCCAGAAGGAAAGGCAGGTAAGGGCAGAAAACTTGCATAGGTCTGGTACTTAATAGAAGATATTTCCTGAAGTTTATGCATTTGCTTAAAGTGGTGTGTTTATGTTACACACTTTGTAGCCAAACCAGGAAGAACAAAGGGAAACATGTGCTGTCTGCGAGCAAAGACCTTTTAAACCTCTGTAGTTTGGGACAAAGACGTATTTGTATTAGGCTGGAAGACAAACTTATTACAGTTTAGATTGCGAGGAAAGCAGCTCTTTTTCTGGTGCTTAGCAGGACCTGTATTTGCCTGACAAGTTATGTATGAGGGTGACTTGCTCTGTGCCACTTCTAATAATTGTACTTAAAAGTCTAGAAGGCAAACATATTTTTGCGTGAGTGAGGATGCCCTTACTGGTATAGTGGAAAATTTGCTGTTGCATGGTAGGTAAGAATATGAAGGTCTCTTTACTACTACTGGGAAATACAAGTGATCAGCATATCTGAATTAAGAAAATGAGCTTCATGTGTACCTGTGTTTTCAGCTGTCAGAAATATCATCATGCTGTTTAGAGAGAAGAGTCAGTTAACTACTCCAAGGAGATTTTGGTAATGGTAAGCCATTGTACTGCTCCACAAGTGCTGGAGACACCTCTGAAGTCACAGGATCTATATTTAAATGTAATGGTTTATGTGTGTGGTGAAATCCCTGTAGTAGTCTATAGGTTGAAGCCTATCAGATATTGCTCAGGCTTCTAGCTGTGAGAATCTTTAGCTGAAATATCAGGATAGAGGATCTGTTTGTGTAACATACAGTCTGACTGCTATATCTTGCTTTTTTGAATAAACTCTCGGATGCTTCTGTAGGTCTTCTGTGCCACTTGGATGATGCATGTGTTAGCAATCCATGCCAGAAGGGCGCTCTGTGTGATACCAATCCTGTGAATGGACACTATATCTGCACCTGTCCTCAAGGCCATAAGGGAGCAGACTGCACTGAGGATGTGGATGAATGTGCAATGGGTGAGTTTCTATTGGCTATTTGTGAGTACATGAACAGGGAGTTGTGTTGTTTGCTTTATGAACTAACAGAGGGGCAAGAATATACATCTTACCATAGCTTCTCAACATAAGCGCGACTTCTTTCTTGCTCTCCCTCTTTCGTTTCAGTGCCTTTAGATGAGTTTTAAATCTTGTGCAAGACTTGGGGCAAAAGGCTGAGTCAGAATAGCTGTCCATATTTGAACTGTTAGCCTCTGCAATATGAAAAGCAGGGAGATGCTTAATTATTATTCATTGTGCAAGAGGGCTTTTTTAGCATTGTGGGAGGAGCGCACACAAAAAGATGCAGTAATTAAGCTGACCCTTAGAACTGCAGTGTACAACCAAAGTACCGCAGTTTGTGTGGGAGCTGCTGCAGCTCCTGCCTTGGTAGAAATATATCAGGGCTGTTTGACAGCCAGAATATGGCTGGATCTTTTGAGTTCCTTCTAAGACTGGTGATCACGTGGGCTTTTAAAGCTGTAGTTCTGTGATATCATGCTATTTGTTTTATTGTTTGGGGGATTAGCTGGGTTCTCACAGACTTGCTTGTAGTTTTGAGAGTGCTAGTTCATGCTTCTAGAGTGTGATGCATGAAGGTGATACCTAACCAGCACTCCTGGAAGTATTGGAAAGAAGCACTTCTTTGAATTTCATTCCTGAGTCTGCCTTGGACAAGAGTGCTGTTCCTTTTTGAAAACACACGAAGGACTAGTTTGGTGGTTTTGTGGCCGTGGTGGCATCTTGTCAGCCTCAGGAGTGAAATAAACGTAAAAGATGATCTAGAGATAAAATCTTGAAAACATCATTAATTCTTTAATCCCTGCTACTTGATACTCTCCTCTTAAGAACCGTAGTTAGTAATACGGACCAGAGTTGCTCCTTTGGTCCATTGGTAATGATGGCAATCTTCCCTTTTGCGCCTGACAGGCAAGTAACTGCCACATGTTTTCTTCAATCACAATAGCCTTTCCCCAAAAGGATGAACAGTCTTTCCCCAGTATTACTTGCCAGAAAGGAATGACCACTGGAAAAGACCATGACTAATAAAGAATGCTGAGGCTTTCCTGCTCTGAGGAGAGGTTTTGACACACACGTATATATTTTTCTTGCAGCAAACAGCAATCCTTGTGAACATGCTGGGAAATGTGTAAACACAGAAGGCTCTTTCCACTGTGAGTGTTTGAAGGGCTACACAGGACCTCGCTGTGAAATGGACATCAATGAGTGCCATTCAAACCCCTGCCAAAACGATGCCACCTGCCTGGACAAAATTGGAGGATTCACATGTCTCTGTATGCCAGGTGAGGGGGGTTTCTGACAAAGATGGGGGTTTCTGACAAAGATGGGGTTTCCAGAAAAGGAGGAATTCAGAAGGCAGAGCACAGGGAGGGTTGCCAGCTCTGATGAAGTGGAACACAAAATTGTAAAGGGTGAGGCTAAATTAAATGGTGAGAGCGAACTTGCTGTGGCAGCACCAGCCAGGAGGACTTCGCATTTGTGTGGAGGAGGGAGAAAGCAGTTAAGAGGACTGAGAAATAAACCAATCTCTACTTCAGCAAAGGAAGTTAGCAGTTGGAGTATATGTGAACATATTTGTTACTATACCTGATAAAGTGTATGTGCAGAAACTTAAGTTTGTGAAAGCAAAGCAGGTGCAAACTTGAATAGAAAGACTGTTTTGAGATATGTATATGATGATTCTGGATAATAGTGTTTGGGTTTTTTCTCTGCTTAAAATATCCCAAATGATGCAAGCTCCCATTGACCTGAGGAAATAACTCTTCAAAAAAGTTACTTGATTGAAATCGTGCTTATAAAATTTACATGTCCAGCATACCAATGACCTATGTAGTCTGCTATTTTGCTTTCTGATAGAAGGTGGTAAAAAAAGAAAAGGGTGCAGGTTGCCAGTTGCACAGTCTTATAAAGTATCATGAAAGAATTGTGACCCCTGCAGGTGATCAGCTGAGACCATGAAAACTAGAATGAGTTTTTATTAATATCTAACCTGTTTTGAAAGGTGGAACTCTAGACCCTCACCCTTCTTAATGTTTTTCTTTTACTCTGTCTTTAGCTAAAAAGCCTTGAGCTAAAATTAAAACAGCTAAAATTATCTGCTGTGTTTGTTTCTTTACCTTTTAGCTTACATTGGTGCATACCCAAATATATTGATATCTTCCCAAATGTTAAAACATAACCCCTTCTCATTAACTGGAAGAAAACATTAGATGTGAATTCAGCACAAACTTTTCTTATTACTGCTGATTAAGTGAGCATGTTCAGCAATCTTGAAAAATACACATTCAATGTCTCTTTTTAACCTCTGGTGTATATTCTTACCTCGTAGGTTCTGTCCAAACTGCAAACCTGCAATGAAACTAAGGGTGGACTTTCAGTGCCGGTATAAGAGGCAGTTATACTTCAAAGGGCGCTTCCTGAGGCTTTCAGTCACCTCTTCTTATTTCTTTTTTGTTTGTTTGTTTTAAACAGGTTTTAAAGGTGTTCACTGTGAAGAAGATATTGATGAGTGTCTAAGTAATCCCTGTGTGAACAATGGAGAGTGTCTTGACAAAATCAACCGCTTCCTCTGTGTCTGTCCTCCTGGTGAGTACTTATTTCTGGAAGCTTTTCCCACTTCACCTTACCAAGAACCACATAGACAACCAGCGAGAGAGTGCGGGCAGTATGTTTCTTGCGGGTTTCTGTTGTCTTAGTGCAGCATATGTTTGAATGAATGAGCTGCAGTCACTGGTAATACGAATAGACATGTATTGGTCATATGAGTTTTGTGTCTGTAACTGGGTAGGTGTTGAGAAACATACAGTTGGACACCTCACCTTGAAGGGTAGTTGGCAGCAAGAGCTTCTCTTACTGTGAATATCACAGTGAGATATAGATGAGTAATTATAAATACATTTTAAAAATCAGAGCCTCTGCATGGTTTTTGTCTTTTTCTGAGGTTTTTAGGCAGAAGCTATTTTTGCATCAGTAGAGCTTGTGGTGCTTGCATGAGGAGGGAGGTGGATCAGGTCTCCACTTGTAGAAAAGAAGGACAAAAGCTGAGCTGAGAGATCAGTGTTAGCTACAGGGTAAACATCACTTATCTTGATGGCTGACAAAAAGTTTTGAGATGAGAATATATTTGACAAAAGCCTGCTCTGCATCCTTCTTATTGACTAATGGTGTTCTGGCTCCTCCTTTGGTTCCTTCCTCCAAGAAGCATTCCTGGAGTTTTGGTTTTTTTTTTTTTCTTGACGTGCCTAAGGATCTGCATCATCTGACATAACCTGTTGATTGTTCGTTAACTATTTCAAGGAGTGTATCGAAAGATATAGTGCTGTATTGTACCACATTCCACACTGCTGTAGTAATTCTAGTCTGAAGGCTCTAGTGATGTATGCATTATTGTTTCATTTTAAGTTACTTGCTTTGATTACTTGATAGTTTTTATTGGTGGCCTCTCAGTTTTATAGACAGGCATACTGTCCAGTGGTCAGCACTGCTTGCGCTCCATCTGCTTTATTTCTGTTTGACTCAGCCGTCTCAGTTTTCAAGCTGAGGCTCCTTTGACCTGGAGGATAGGAGCTATGTTTTGGCTGGTGGTTTGGACGAGGAACCAATCCACCCAGGGTGTGGTGTGTGTGTGTGCTTAATGATGCACTTGAGTTTAGATTTACTGAGCTTACATTTGGGTGGTTTTAAGGATTTGCTAGTAAATAATTTCTGACAGTGCAGCTGTTTAGATTAACTGCTTCAAATTACTTCTGGGTTTTTATCTTGTTTGTGCCTTTCAGGATTCAGTGGTGCCGTGTGTCAGATTGATATAGATGACTGCTCCAGCACGCCATGTCTCAATGGAGCCAAATGTATCGACCATCCCAATGGCTATGAGTGCCAGTGCGCCACAGGTTAGTCTTGTGCTCAGAGCCCCTGGACTGGAGATCACCTGTAACCTAAATACATAAAGGGGTGGTCAAAGGAATGTCAACATTCTTTCTTTCTCTGAAATACTGCTTGCTTGTTGTGAAGCTTTGTCTACTCCTTTGCAGCAGAGAATAGCATTTAAGTACAGAAAGCCTTTCTCTTGTGACAGCAGTGAGTTCACAATTGATGGGAATTCTGGCCTCCCTCTTTCAGCCCCATCTCTTGCTTCCTAGAAGGTGCAGCTTCTTCTGTATTGACTATGGAATCTGTGAGTGGAAAACCAGCAGTGTGAAGCCTTTTGTCTGTGGCTTATCTTTCTTTCTTCCAAGTCAGATTATATAGTATACAGGTGAAGAACAAGAGGTGGGCAGAGCAGTACTACTGTGTCTTCTGATTCCTGTTGCATCAGGCTATTTTATGCCAGAAGTGGAAGATTGAAATGCAGTAAAAGTTGTGTCCACTGGAAGAAATACCACACAGTAGCTGCCTGCCAGAATGTAGTTAAAATGATTTGTCAAGCATCATACAGAAATTTTGACAGAACTGTGGGTGGAACTGAGGTGTTTTTTTTTAATGCACTAAATACCTTTACCTGCTTGGTTAATTACACTATTATACAAAGCGTCAGGTTTATTTATGGGATTTTCTTAACCTCAGACCTCTAGAAGTGATGTAGATATATTTTATCTTAATTTTTGCATCTGGTCAAATAAGAGGCAGTTCAGAGCTGTTATATTCTAATTCTCAGTAAGGAATGACTTTTGGTTGCTTTCAGTTAATGGTGCCAGATGTGTTGCTCGTGATGCAGATTCAGGCATGGAACGTGTTGGCTTTAACTCTTCCATTAGGGAAGAGGCTGAGCAATTCCTGGAGCTACCTTTCTCCCTGAAGTATGCTGTTAGGTTGGCTAGACTTCTGTGCAGTTTTTCTCCTTTTGAATCATTCCAATAATCAAATTGTTAGGGCAAATTTGACTTCGTTAATTTATTATGCACTGTACAGAATGTAGCAGAGATTAGCCTAAAAATTCCTCCCCAGTCTTTTCACACATACCCTCTCCTCCCTCCCCCAAAGTGCCTGAAGAAATAATGAATTTGTTGGAAGTAGGGGAATGCAGTAGTCCTAATCAGGAGAGGAATAATTATTGTTGTCAGAATTCTCCTTTTGATTACTACATGTGACAGAATAAGCTGACACTTGCAAAAAGAAGAAAAAGCTCAACTCATCCCCAAAGTTGGAAACTATCTTAGAAAGTATTTCTCAAGCTGGTGTGTTGCCTGGTTGCTTTCATTCGTCAAGTGTGCAGAGCTTATTGGGCCTAGGAAGGTTTTGGGTCGTGTAGTGGAGGACAGTGTGGAGAGCTGCACTTTGAAAAGCATGTTTTGAACTTGGGCACTAAACTCCTGGAAGAACCTCAGTACAGAAATCCTGGGTTTCCCAGGTGAGAAGGGAAGACTTCTGCTTCCATGAAGACACATGATGTATGGAGCATTTTCAAGGAACAGGCTGAAAGCAACCAAATGTGTGTTACTGAAGCAGCAGCTCTTAGTAAAATCCTTGGTTAATACTTTGGCTGAAAATGGAAGAGGGACTCTGCCCTAGGGCTTTTTTCCATCCTGCCTAAGGAATTCTTACGTTCTATATCCAAGTGTTTTTTTTCTAGTCTAACTCTTGTCTGCAAAGAGGGGAATAATATCTCAGTAAGGTATGTTCAGTTAAGAGACTGAGAAACAGATCTGATCTTTAAATGGTTCAGTTGAGCTGCAATAAGAGGCAAGGTAATAATTTTTTGAACCAATACATGCTAAGTATTGTATTTAATATTGATAGCCTTCTATAAGACTGCAATGTGGAATTCATCTTTGGGGCAGGTCAGTTACTGGAAAATAATGTTTGAGTATGTTCTTGCTCTATTAATCTCATATTATGAGTGAAATGTGTTCCCTGAATGGCAATCGCCAGCTGCCGAAGTGATTGAAAACTGCAAAATGTTTGGCCGAATGCTGTACAGATAGCTCTATTTACTGCTTGCTTTTTGTCTTTTCTTTCCCTTCTGGCATTATTCCACTTCTCCTTCCCAGTGGTAGATCATGGCTTTTCTTTTCTTGAGTTGTTTTAGGTCTTTCCTCTTTTCTTTGCCTCCGTCCTCCTTTTTTTTTTTTTTTTTGCCACTGTTAGTCCTCTTATCGGTTTGTTTTTCTTCCTTCCCTAACATCTTTTTATATCCATCTCTCTAACTAGCTTCCCTTCCCTCTCCCCACCTGCTTCCACACCCATTCATCCATGCATACGTTCGCAGAACTTGGAAATGTTAGCCGTCACCTGGTATGTTTGACCAGAGAAATAACCACAAACCTGTATGAAAAATGGGGAGCCTGTTATCCACTTATAATACTCAGGTGAGAATCACTCTTCAGCTGTTGAAATTGCCTGCAGCTTGGTTTGTATCAGTCTCCAGTTGGTGTTTGAAATTTGAAGTTCTACCTTTCTAATCTCCAGCTGCTGGAAGGCAGTGTGAGCTATTGCTCCAAAACCTCATCTCTGAAAACCATTTATTTTAAAGTGTCCCTGTTTCATATAGCTGTGCTCCATCATGGAAGACAGGGCTCTTGAGGGAGTTGTTTGCTGCTCTGAGCTTCCTGAACCATTGTTTTAGCCCTTCTGGTGAATAGATTCTGTCCTCTGTTGCTCAGGATGTTTCCCAGCTGAAGCAGAATGAAACAAGCCAAATTGCTGCTTGTTTCATCACTCCGAACTGAAGAGGTTGCATGCAGTCTTTCATAAATTTGCAGTTGGTGCTTGATTGGAGTTACTGAAAGGTTTCCCAATGAGAGGGGCAACAAACTTTTTAATAAGTAGAGCCACAGAAGCTTTGAGATGAGCCAAGGGAGTTCCCTTGGGAAGGTTTCTGCAGCATCTTTGTAGTCATTTCTCATACTAAAAAAGTCAACCCCCCTAGTATTGTGTAGAGGAAATGATGACAGGAGAGTGCCTTCAGATAGTTTATACTGATGTGAGTAAATATTGCTCATGGAGATTTACATGTTTCCTTTCATTGCTACTGTTCTGAATAAACTGAAGGTAACCACTTCAAATGCAAGTTGTTGTTCTGTAGTGCTGTGAACAGTGGAAGAGTGTTGTTTTCCAGGGCTGGAAAATGGGCAGCAGTTGAGATGCCCAGTTACCCTTTGTGCTGTCTGCCACTTTGCTGATTCGTAATATGATTCTTTCTATATTTGCATTATATTCACTGCAGCATCATACCAGTTAACTTCTTAATTACTCCTGTTGATCATTTTTCCTTAGGTTTTACTGGCCTTTTGTGTGAGGAGAACATCAACAACTGTGATCCTGATCCTTGCCACCATGGGGAATGTCAAGACGGAATTGATTCATACACATGTATATGCAATCCTGGCTACATGGGTGCCATATGCAGCGAGCAGATAGATGAATGCCACAGCAATCCTTGCCTCCATCAAGGGCGCTGCATTGATTTGGTGAATGGCTACCAATGCAACTGCTTGCTGGGCACTTCAGGTACATAAAGCACAAGTGGAAAAATCAGATTCTAACACAATTCAAGCATTTAATTATTTCTTGTGTGTGCTAAATTTGCATACAGAGATAAGCTTGTGGTATGAGTGTATCATTTTCACATTAGTTTTCCTTGCTGAGTTTTCCTGTGTTTGTGTGGATTGCCAAACCCTCATTGGTAGTGCAACTGATCTTGGAAGAATTTACCTCCTCCTGTCTCCCAGAATTCAAGCATGCAGAAAATAATAGACATGTTGTTCAAAATGGTTTATTCTTTTGTTTAAACATTTAGTCCAAGTTCAGGGTCATATTTCGTCAGCACCCAGGTGCCATTCCTTGGTGTTGAAGTGCTTCTGCACCATCGCCTGTTTAAGTTGCACCAATGCATATGCAACTTTGAAGCAGGTGGGATTCTTAATTTGGTCATTTCTGGAAAATAGTTTTGTTGTCTGCCTTGTAAGATTTGGCCTCCTTATTCCTCTGACTTTTTTTCAGGAGTGAACTGTGAAAATAACTTTGATGACTGTGCAAGTAACCCATGCATTCACGGGGACTGTATTGATGGCATTAACCGCTACAATTGTGCTTGCAAACCTGGATATACAGGTAAAGTCAGCTACCCGATAGCTTTGAATTGTTTTGCAGATAGTTATCCGGGTAGCTAAGGAAGCTATTCTTTGCATACTGACTGCAAGGGATTCAGTAAGTATCTTGGTAAGTCCTTCTAATCTTTGAATCTCAGCGTCTTACATTACAGCAAGTGCTACCAAGCAGAAAAATGGCCTAATCTGCACTGTGAAATGCCATTCTTGTTAGGTAATTACATCCAATTCATGGTTCTTGGTTTTACAACAAATAAACCCATGTGACTTCGGTTTATTATTTACAGCTTCTTTCCAGGGACAGGGAGACTGCAGATGATGTAGAAAGGTGTTTGATTAGACAGTACCTTGGGCTTTCACAGAAGTGAACAGTATTTCTCTTTCTGTATAAGCAAAGCATTAACTCAGTGTTCTAATGAGCTGCTCTCTACTCTGAAGTCTCCAGCTGAATAACCTGCTTTTTTCAGTACTTCTCTTTCATAGTGTGGTCTGTTCTGTCTCCTTTTTATAATTATAAGGACTTATCTAATACAGTAAAAGTAGGGCTGAAAAAAGAAGCTTTTAGGCACTTTTGGATCCATGCTTAGAACTGTAGATCTACATCAGGACTATTTTTGATGACTAAAGCACATCTCGACACTGTTTATAATGGACTTAATATGTTTGGAGCCATGTAGGGTAATACGCTCATAAAATAATTGTTGTAAGGCAGTTGGTACTGTTTATAACAGTTTTCTCATCACGTTTGTTACTGTTTATTACTGAATGATTCTAATTAGAATTGATCTGAAACGCATTAGAAATAGCCCTAAGAGGTTTCATGTGTCTTGTGCTTTTCTCCTGGAGTCTTTCTAAACTTCTGATGCTCCTTCCTTCCTTTGGCTCTGGCATGGTGGTACTCTTTAGTCCCCAGAAGAGGAAGAGGCTGATCACTCTTGCCTTTCAGTCTTCTTTGTTGCTGGCATACCATGTTTGTTATACCACTGGACTTCTTACTGTTATGACATTAAAATAATTCAGTAATATGATGAATTGGCATATTCTAGTATTTAAAGAGCTGGTTTGCAGGGGGTCTCATTACTTTGTCCTTTCCTTATGTTAAAAATGCTTCCAACTTACTGCAACTTTCACTTTGTTTAGCTTTCCAGCCTCACAAGATCTTACGGTCACTACTTCAAGGATCTTGCAGTCGTAATCAGAGGCAGGCAAAACAGGAAATGGTGTTTTTTAAGAGAGTCCCTTTTGCGCAATAAACCACAAGAACTATATTTACTGCAGACAGTATGGCAGTATTGGTTGTTCAAAGGGTAGGTACTTTCAAAGCAGAAGAGCAGGGCTATGACAAGTGGAGCTGAAGAGGTTTGTTCCAAGCATGATACCGTTGAGTGATTTTTGCCTTCCTAACGAATATTAACCGGTGATTTTTAGTGGAATTCTATTGAGCTTCTTGAATGGTTTGTAAATACTTGTTGAGTGTAAGTGCTGTTTTCCAGGAACAGAAAAGTGCTGCATCTTTCAAAAATGCTTCTCTTGGCTTCAGTTAAAGCAAAGAGGCATGCAAACTCTCTCCCGCTGCACTGGCTTTACTGAGTTGTGTCTTAATGTATGTTCTTGCAGACATGCAAAGCAAATGTTCTTTTACAAAATACTATTTAGTAAGTATTGGGTTTTTTCTAGGCCCGCGTTGTAATGTGGACATTGATGAATGCACATCCAGCCCCTGTCATAATGGTGGAACATGTATAAATGAAGTCAATGGCTTTCGGTGTGTATGTCCTGAAGGCTACCATCATCCTCACTGTCAGTCACAGGCAGATGGCTGTCTTAGTAATCCCTGTGTGCATGGCAACTGCACACACATTACTAGTGGGTAAGTAATTATTTGTCACGTTAAACTTACCTGCTGCCTTCTATGCTTTTTTTAAAAAACTTACTTTGCCCAGAGTTCCATCCTGACTTGAGGTTTCTGATTTTTCTCTAATTTCTCAGATTAGGATCCAGACTTATTTGCTGCCCATGGCATAATCACAGTAAGGTGTAGACCTTTAGTCACCAGCTGCAGTCAGTGCTGTTTCGACATAGGTTTTTCTGTCCTGCGTTGTGTTCTTTGCTGTCTTTGCATGGGCACGTAGCACAGGGTGGACTGCCACTGTCTAGAGGGAAGGTTTGGCAATTTAAGTGAGTAGAGTGAATGCAATGAAAATAAAGAAATGGTTCCAAATTGAATCTTTGGGGAGCAACAGCTATCTATTCCATCAAACTCTAAAACGTTTAATGTGGAGACTCTCTTTGTTAGCTAGTGCTGTTCTTGCTACCCAAATACTCTGTATTAAGGAGCAGGCAGACAACTTCTGACACTAGGAGATAGAGCAATGTTTGACTTAGAACAGTTTGTCCAAGTCTGAGATTTCATCAGCTTTAGTCACATTGTTGCATGCCTGAGAGAGGAAAGGAAAGCTCTTTCTGGCTATTTTGATTGCTTCTGAGTCTTCCCATCCAGGAAGGTCAAATGCTGATTCCAGGAGCCCTGAATCAGACCTGTTTTTGGTAAAATGGTAAGTCTGGGAGCGCAGGACCTGTGGAGTCGACAGGTTTAGGGATGTAGGGCTTGTGTTTGTGAACCTTCCCAACTGTCTGTGGACTAGCAGTGCCTCCCGGACGTGTGCTGCGTCCTGGAAAGTGTTGTCAGCACTTGGGCAAGGAAGCGATTTACCACTGCGGGTAGCTCTGTAGGGCAGGATTCAGCACTTTCCCTGGAGCTGGAAGGAAGGTTGGCTTTACTGCGAATTCAGCCTCCATGTAAGCTTGGAAAACAAATGTTTTGGTTCATCTTGCCTATCATCTGTCACCTGCATTCGTATTTATGCCCATGTACACCTTACACTTAGGGCCAGATAAAGTCTTGTTTGCTTGACAGGGAGGAAGGCCAGTGTGTGTGTTGTGTGGCCTGAGCCCAGGGTGATTCACCAAGTCCTTGGTTCTATGTCACAGGGGTGGAGTGCTGCTCTACTTCAGCTTTTGAAACATGATGAAGAAGATTGCTCCCACTCCCAGCCAGCTGTTTTCATTTGTAACCACTACTTTGTATTAAATCAGTCTAGTTATCTTTGGAACTTATTATTCCCCTCCACTTTTTTAATCCTTTTTTTTCTGTTTAAATGTGCTGAGATTATGTTATCAAAGCAGAACCATATTGCTGGTTGACTGAGCGCTTTGTGAAAACTCTAACAGAGGGAAGTGTGGTTTTAAGGGAGGGTTTATTTTCAGTATTTTCAAAACTATACAGCTGGGGTAAGCAGTCTAAACGTAACTTAGGGCTCTCCTAAAGAGAGGTCTTCTGGTTTTCTCTCCAAAACTAATCTGCAGGAGAAACTGGTAGAGGAATTATTTCAGAATGCTCTAAAATTACTGCTGTTTTTCCCTCTAAAGGTACAAGTGTATCTGCGACCCAGGCTGGATAGGAGATTACTGTTCAACAGAAGGGAACGAATGTAAATCAAACCCATGCCAGAACGGAGGAACTTGTGAGGATCTGTTGAATGGATATAGATGTACCTGTAGGAAAGGATTCAAAGGTGAAAATTCGGAGAGAAGTTTCTGTTCGCTTTTTCCTTTCCACTTTATTGCACCCTTAGTGCCATTTTAATCTTTTCATTAAACTTCAAGGAAAAAGGAATCAGGAGGGGAAATGCCATGGTTTTATGAAGTTAAATTACAGTCAGTTCATGTAGACATGGTACAGTAGTAGAATACTTAGTAAGCCCATATCTAAGCCTTGTTTGGACTCATTAAGAAATGTCCTAGTGGCAGCTCAGCTTAATTTTCTTTGTAAGAAAGTTAGGTTGAGATATATAAATGTCCTGGGAATTGGAGGGGCATTAAACTCAGAATTACCATGGCTGCTGTCTGCTTGTACCCACTGAGCCCATGAGGACTGCTCTGATCTCCTTTCCCACCTGCTGAGATTTTTCAAATACAGAGGTGCTGTCCACTGCTGTGTAGGATAATCATGCAAGTTAAAACCTCTTTTTTCATTCTTCCAAGAAGCACCAAGTTCTTAGCAGCATACTCTCCTGGTTTTTCCCCTTCTGCTCTCCAGGTGTGAACTGCCAGGTGGTGGTTGCTCCTTGTTCACCTGATCCTTGTGAGAACTCGGGAATTTGCCAAGAATCTCCTGACTCTGAAGGCTACACCTGCCAGTGTGCCCCTGGCTGGGAAGGTAATGAGGGTGGGGAGCATACTGTACTTTCAGTGCTGAGCAGTATTGGCATTGAGCCTTTTGACCATTGCCTTGTGAGGGATCTTACTTCTGGACTCTCCATGTTTCAGGGGAGAGATGTACAGTGGATATTGATGAATGTCTGTCCAAGCCCTGCAAAAATCATGCTCTGTGCCATAATATTCAAGGCAGTTACCTGTGTGAATGTCGGCCAGGCTTCACTGGAGGAGACTGTGACAGTAACATTGATGACTGCCTTTCAAGTGAGTATCAGCACATTGTTCTGTGTTTTCCAGTTTTTCCTAAAAACAATTTTGCTGTGCTGTTGATGACTGCTATTTGACAGATACTGAAAGTTCTTTTATAATCTCTTACCAAAAAGAAAAAAAAAACAAACCTCAGCTTTTTAAGACTTGCATGTTTGAGGCAGTCATAATCCATCATGTTCAGCTGCTAGAAATGGACTACAGTGTTCTAACTGATAGCAGGCGTTGTTCCCAGATTCTTAACTCAAAAAGGTCCTTAGAGTTTACATACTTTAATGAGCAGCACTGTTAAATGAAGAATTATATTTGCCTGAAATTTTAATACACTGAGTTAAAGTAACACTGCAGGGCTTACCTGTATTTCAACATTAAGCTTGACTGAGGTGTGGTGGGAATCTGGGGTATAGCAGTCTTTCCTGAAATGCCTCTGTCTGACATTAATACTCCAGCAAGAGCGGGTCCTGTTGCTGTTCCAGTTAATCCATATTTGAAAGCAACTTCAGCAGCAGGAAGGCCTTCTGTTCCAGAATATAGGTATCAGTTACAGGAGGATAGCTCATACACTGATGAGTACTGAAATTGTTTAAATTACAAGAAGGCAAATGTTGATTTCATGCCCTTGACACTGCTGTTTACAAGGGAAACCAAGTACATACTAACTTCTTTTTCTTGCGGGGCATATTCTGTATCATCATCAGATAAAATCAGAGTCTCCTGAGAAGTGTCATGTGTTTAAAAGTTCATCTGTTACTATTTGAAAAGTGGTTTATCAAACCTTGGAGGAGTTCACAATGTTGTAATTATTTAATTGGCTGGCTCTTTAAAAAAAAGTCAAAAAAACCAAACTTCTATTTTTTATTAGAATAGCTTAAAACCAAACCAAAGTCTTTAAGACTTTAGGTATGAATGTAGAGAGTTGTGTTTTGCACTGAAAAAAAAATTAAATTTGTGATTGCTGTAGAGAAGATCCAAACAAGTCTATTAGCAAAAGTTACTGTGGGAGACCTCAAAGCAGCACTGCTGAAAGAACTTCTAAGATGTCTGGCTCAGCCTGAGCTTTTGATTGCCTCTTTCTGAGCAAACATGTACAGTACAAAAAATGGCACGGTGCATTGACCCAGAGCTTTGTTTACTGAAGCCAACAAAACTATTGCTTGTCCTGTTAGTTTTTATATGGGTGTCTGAAGATAAAAACATTTTTAAAGTGTTCTTTAAAAGAACTTTCTTAAACAGCTGGGAAATCTCTCTCTATTCCTAAGTGTTCTGAGAGCTGTGAGATTCATCCTGTGTTGTCTGTTAGGCAGCACACCCATGAGGTTGAAGAAGAATTTCAAATTACTTTTACAGCTGATTTCATTTAGCATAACAAAAACCTTCCATGGCTTGAGCCAAATGTCTTTAATCTATGAAGCAAACAAACCCTCCAACAGCAAGAACTTATTGAAAAGTTGATACTCGAGTCTCCTTTTTCTGTCAGTACATGTGCGGCACAGAAAATTAATGCGCAGCTTTTGGCTTCAGCCATAAGTGGCTGGCTGCCATAGACACAACATTTTATAGCTGCCGGGGGTCTCACTTTGTGCTTTTTCTCTGCAGTAGTCAGATGGGCCTTTAAATGGATGCAGGTGTGTCTCATCACAAATTTTTATCATGTGAGCATATTTCTCAGTCAATAAATGAGCTTTAATTACCTTTCACATCTGTTCTCTTCATTTACCCGTGAACAGAACGATCTTGTACTTATATTGAACTGTGCATTTTGGTGGTCTATTTGCATTTTCAAGTTTGTATTTTAGTAGCACTTAAAGATAGTCATAGAACAAAAAAACCTGCTCTGTAATCTTTTTCTCATCACCCTTCCTGTCTCCCCTTTTCCTCCCCGCTCCCAGTTTCCCTCCCTGCCTTCATATACATAGGCTTTTGGTCTAGGGAATGCAGAGCAGAAAAGGAGTCTGGCTTCAGAGGCAGTATCCAACAGAGGAAATGTGGGTCTTAAATCCACAAGTGGAAAGAGCAAAGCAGGAAGAAACTCCTGAATGACAGAGATCTTTCAGGCAGACTGGTACTTGTGGAAGTAGAAAGAATACAGTAGTAGGGGGTGTCTTAGACCAAAAAACACAATACACAGTGGAGTATTGGATTCTTGTTTGGAATACACAAGTAGCAAGACTATGATAGGGATAAAGAATATGTCAAGAAATGTAGCGGTGAGGAGAATCCAAGGTGGTTTATGAATTTGTGAGCTTTTCTGCCAACCTTCAGTCAGCCTTTGATGCTGGGAAAAATGCTAAGTGCTCAGTAATTCATAAGTGTTCATATATATGTACTAATATACACATCCACATTTGATTTGACTGGACTGCTTTCATGCTTAATTTTAAGCATCCAAGTTCTCTAGTGTGTTGAGTGGTGACTGGAAAAGAGAGAACGGTCTGAGTTCTTTTATGAATAAGACTTGGTAACGAAGAAGAAACAGTTGCTGTGCTGTTTGCAGTGTCTTTATCGGTAGGCGTTTGTCAAAAAAGCAGAGTCTGAATTTTAAACCAAGAGACTCTGGGCCTGGTTTTGTTGGTTTTGGTTGAACAAATCCCAGCAGAGAAACCTTTAGGCCCTGAAGCTTGGTCTTGGTCAACACCTTCTTGTGAATTCGTCATTGATAATGCTTTGCAATTATCTCTTCCATAAAGTGACTTAGAAAAACTTGTCAGTAGTCTGTCACACTTTGGGCTGTGTGATACCTTTTTTCCTAAAAGCTACTATTCTAGGCCTGGCCTTTGGCTGTTACCTGTTTTAACACTTACTGTAATGCTTCTATTTTAGACCCCTGCCAAAATGGAGCTTCATGTGTGGATGGAATAAACTCTTTCACTTGTATCTGCCTACCTGGTTTTCATGGAGATAAATGTCAAACAGATACCAATGAATGTCTGAGTGAACCGTGCAGGAATGGAGGCACGTGCACCCACTATGTCAACAGCTACACGTGCAAGTGTCAGCCTGGGTTTGAGGGAACCAACTGCGAGAACAACATTGATGAGTGCACTGAGAGGTGAGATAACTTCACTGTGCTGCTGCACAAAGGAGCCACGCTGCGTGTGCTCATGGCTTGAAGTCAGTCCCGCTCAGAAGCGGTTTTTAACGATGAGGATCTGTTTCCCTGCCTTTTGTCACTGAGACATACTTTGTGATTCATGCAAGGAAAACTTGCTTACCTTGTGCAGGATACCAGCTGAAAGACAGCTGCCTGTCAAAGGTGGTCTTCTGTTTGCACAACGAGTTAGAAAGTTCCATTGTAGGAACAATACAACAGTGATTAACAAACATTAAGACAGTAACAGATGCTAGCTTATTAAAACAAAAAAAATTATATTTTTATAAGACCATTATCATATAAAGGAGAGGAAACAACTGATTGGTTATGAACCATTACTGTGTTGAGAAATACAAAAGCTGCAAAAATGGAAGTGATGGCCAACTCTCAGAAAGGCAGGAAAATTAAATTAGCCCTGAGTTGAGTTATTGACCGCAAATAATACGAAGCAGCAAGCAGAAGGAACACTAAAGCCACAGATTCTGTTCTGGAAAGGTTTAATAATCCGAGATCTTTTAATGCCCACAAATTGGTTGTGGGTTAGCAGCGTTGAGATAAAACCTGAGGTCATCCTAAGGGGGAGGTGTGGAACTGAGTTAAAATGCTCAAAAGCTGGCCCTTATGTAAATGGTTCACTTGGTAGTTTTAAAAACTCTTTGAGACTTAACCCTGTGTATCCATCATCTGCCTGCATATTTATTTTAAGCTTTGTTAGGATTGATGTAAGTAACTTTAGATTCTCAAATGGAAATAATTTCTAATAAAGCTTGAAATGGTTTAAAAAAAAAATTAAGTAGTAATCTGTTCCAGTCTAGTTACCAGAAACAAACGAGGCGCCTAAATGCAAAGCTCATGCTATTGTCATGCATTTTCTGCGCACAAAGAAAAAAATCTTATCTTTTATAAAATTGCATTTGTGGGGGAGGAAGTATTTTAACATCTTTTGCTTAAGAACAGGATTGTGTCACTGAGGGTGTGTTTAATTTGCCCAACAGTTGTTTAATCAAGTGAAGTATGTTGAGTGTTTTAGCAGAATGCCTGGTTCTTCCTTGAGGTTCATCCTGTTTTTGTTTTCATTATCAGTCAGGACAGAAACCAGTCTGGCAGGTATGAATGAAGGTTGTAGCAATTTTCAATGCTCTGCCAAGCTAAACCAGTCACACCTTCTCAAGCAAAATTTACAGAGCCATACTTAAGAGCACCATGATGGTTGGCTAATTTGAATTAGGTTCAAATAATTCTTCCGTGTCTCATGTGAGAAGCCGCCTGTGAGAGAGTGCCATCTTCTTTTGGAGATAGGTTCCTGATTTCAGTGGAACACATCAAGTGATTAACAGTTCCTCTGTCTTTTCTTCCTTGTTTTGCCATGAATGTGAACAGCAGTTTTTGCTCCTTGTAGAACAGAATTCAGGTCACAAGGCAGAGGAACATCTCTGATAAATAGGTTAATGTTGACACCTCTACTGTAATCACAGTCGTAATTTAGGTACTTAAAACTTGCACTGGAAGTTCAAGAAGGTGAGTCAGTGGCTTCTCTCATGCAAGTACCTTTTGACAGCACACAGGATAGATAACAAGCGTGAATTTGGGTTGTGTACTTTGTCAAACTGATTATCTTAAGTCTGATCTAGGGTTATTTTCGGAGGAGCAGGAGTTTCCTGGCAAGCATTTCTTTAGAAGGGAAAAGGAATTAATTTTCCATTAGTTAGACTTCTTCTAACTTTCCCAGTCACTTCTCCGTAGGACACCTAATCTGGCAGAATTTTGTAGGATCAGAAGATTGGCGGGGGGGGTGGGGGGGAGTGTGTGTGTAATTCCTTTGATCTGAATTCTGCCAGGGCCTGTATGAGTAGTTTTACAAATCAAGGACTTAAGGTTCTCATGAGAAGATGAGGAAGGGATTTAGCAATACCAATACTTTCACATAATTTCAGTGAAGAACATGCCTGTGTTTTGCATGGTATACCAGCTTTTTCCTTGAGAAAACATACCTGTGACTCCTTTGAAGTTGTTGTTCTTTTTTAAAAAAGGCAAATTGTTTTGTTTCTCATAATTTGTAATACAATTGTAGTTTGTAGTAAAATTTGTATAAAATTTTTATCAGTTTGAGCAAACCCCATGCCTGCCTGGTACAGTACTGTTTGTGGTCACATTGAAGCTGGGAAGATTTCATTAAATAAGTTAACTTCATCACTAATGACTCACTGCAGCGCTGCTTTACTTTCTTTGCCTGCCAAGGTAAAAGACAGCGAGCTGGAGTCCCCTTGAATTGCTGTTATCTGGTTTATGCTTCTTTAGCAGGAACTTAGCAGTGGTCAGGTGATCCCATAATCTGGTGTTCTCTCTCATTTCAGTAGTGTTTATGTGCTGTTTTGGCTGTGAGCTAATTGCATTTTGTCTCAGCTTACCTTTGTTCTCACTCTCTTGCAGCTCCTGTTTCAATGGAGGCACTTGTGTGGATGGGATCAATTCCTTCACTTGTCAGTGTCTGGTGGGGTTTACAGGACCCTTCTGCCTCGTGGAAATTAATGAGTGCAATTCACATCCTTGCTTGAACAAAGGCTCTTGCGTAGACAGCCTAGGCACATACCGATGTATATGTCCTCTGGGTTATACTGGGAAGAACTGTCAGGTGGGTGACGTTTTCGTGCCAGTTTTGCACAGGGCACCGATGTTTGAACTCTCCAGCAGCAGAAGTGATAGAGTCAGATGTGAGGTACCAAACGTGGCAGAGCGCTTGTTCCTTCAGTTCTGGTAAGAGCTGGTTGGCCTGTTAGCCCCAGGAAAAATAAGTCCAGTCTGACAGAGCAGGTGCCCTTGTTCAAAACTCTGGAAATCAAGAATGTCTGTCTGTAAGGAGGAGAAAAATGCTTGGTTATTTATGAAGACAGGTGTCATTGGAACTTTCTAGATTAGTTTTCTTAAATGAAAAACAGCTGTTAGCTTTGAAAATGGCTGCATTTTGTTTGAAGCATAAAGCTGTCCTGATTGAAGGCAGAGTCCTGTATTAAAAACACTGCCAAACACACACAAAACAAAAAGCAGAATATCAGCCTGATTAGCAGGACCTTGATTTAACTGGTTTATTTTTTACGGGGAGGTGTAGTTATTCCAGGCTGATTAGAGATTTTTTTTTCCCATAAGAAGCCAGAAAATGTTTGGGGACAGTAACTGATGTGATTGTCCTATTCACAACCTCAATAAAAAGCTCTAGCCTTACTTGCAGACTTAAGTTCAGGCAATTTGCAATCTTCCATAGCTGAGCATAGGAGCTGCAAACCCGTACTGTAAATGACTGACTAGTACCTATTAAAAACTTTAAACTTGACATACCGCAGTGGAAACAGAACACTGATTTAATTTTTCAAATCAGAGGCTTTTTTCTCTTTATTCTATGCTTCTCAAAACAGCAAGAATGATTTGAGACTACTTCTAGCTTTGGAACAGTAAACACTATATTGGCTTCTTTCATAAGCAGTCTGAGTGCTGCCATTTAAAAAAAAAATATATCTGAATTTCTTCAACTACTGGAAACCACTCCGCTTTTGTAAGAATTTTGCAACTGTCTTTCATGCCAATGTGTCTTTGTAAAGCACCGGGTGTTAGAAGCAGCATTTTAGTGGCAGTGGGGGAGGTGCTTTTCCAGAAGTATGTTGCTAGACATTAAATTGTCAGGTCTGCTTCTAGGTATGGCTAATGGAGGAAGTGAATGCAAAGTAATGAAGTGATATAAAAAAGCAACCCCTCTGCTACCCTAATTATGCATTCTGGGCACACCGCTTAAACCTCGTTGGGAGAATTAGCATTGAGAGTGATCGTAAAGTACTGTGAAGTTCAGTAGTTCCTCTTCTGTTATGTTTGCTTTGTTTTTACTTGAGAAAAGGATTAATGTTCCTGTCCACAAATTAAGTGTGGATTCTCAGAAAGTCTGCTTTATGATCAAGCTTCTCCGAACATAATATATTACTCATTTTACACAAGGAATCAGAACTTTCTAAATTTATAAGTACTACTGAAAGCTGTATTGGAGAGATTTATAGATTACAACTACAGTGTCGTTCTTGTCTTAGTGGTAAATTGGCTTGACCTAATTAGCAAAGCTAAATAAGCAGCACAAAATCAGACAATGATTCATAAGTTATAGAATTTGCATGTAAAACAGTCAGCTACTCATTACAAATGCAGAAGCAAGAGGCTTGGTGTTTTTCTTCTTCACGCTCAACTACATGTGATAAAACTTAATTCCAAGTTTCTTTTTGGTTGCCTGTGAAAGCACAGATTTTTGTACTTTAATCGTTGTGAGGAGACAGTTTGCATCTGAAAAGCAGAACTTTCTGCAATTGAAATTGCATTTTACAGCCAAAATTCAGTACTACTTGCTTTAAAAACCTCATCGTTCCCTCAAGTCAGCTTGAAATCAATCAAATAGCTTTGAAGACTTAAGTGCTCAAAAAGGAAATGATGGTTAGTGGCTGGTTTATATTAGGTCAGAGAGAGTTATTTTGGGTCCTCACTCCACTTTCATATGATAATTTACTGAGTTTTAGTCTCTTTGTTTGGAACTGTGTTTTATATAAGGAATCAAGAAAAGCAGTATACTTTGGTCCATCTTCAGTTCATAAAACAGTTGTGGCGTTTCAGCTGAATCTCAGGAGAACTCAGAGAGACCATACTAGAGCAAATGGGGCCAAATGCAGCTATGGTGAGCTAACAACAAAAAGGAAAAGCGAAGATCGAAATGTGGAACACGTCTCATCCTCAAAAAGCAGTGAAGGTGGGGGTAGTTTGGGAGAAGAAAGGGTACCTGTTACTCTTGGTAGCTAGAAGCCTCCAACTAATGTGGAACCAGAAGCCTAGTCTGAGATAAAACTGAATTTTCTCAAACCCAGCCAGCCAGAGATCCCTCTGCATAGCAAGGTGTGAGGATCAGCTTACTCTTGAAATGATGCTGCCATCTGGGGTTTATTTCTTTGTACGTTTCCGCTCTCCTGGGTGTATGAGCCCTTGTCAGTGAAGCACCTGGTTTAGACTTGGGAAGTACTGTCCCTTTCTTTCCAGGGCCACATGGAACCAGTTTTGCAGAGCTTCCTTCCTTTGCTGCTTTAACTTGTACTCTGAGTAGTGTTTCCCACTGCGCTTGCCATATATCACGTTGTGTGGGTTTTTTTCTCCCCAGGCACTTATGGATCTGTGCAGCAAGTCTCCCTGTAAGAATAAAGGCACGTGTGTCCAGAATGGAGCCCAGACTCGCTGCGTCTGTCCATCTGGCTGGACTGGTGCTTACTGCGACGTGCCCGATGTCTCGTGTCAAGTGGCAGCTTCACAAAGGGGTAAATAAGCATCCTCTGTGCTTTAACTGAAAACGTTTCCCCATGCATCGTTGATCTGCACTGCCTTTCGCCACACGCCTGTGAACACAGCGTGCATTGGAAATCCCAGAGAGCTTTGCCTCTAGATGGTCGATCGTGGTCACTTCTAAGCTAAAAGATTCTGCAAGACTGTATTTGGGAGAATTGAATATTTTATGAAGTCTCAAGGTTTTGATAATACTGTTTTACGTGGACTGCCTTTTTGGAAAATTCATTGGCCGTTTATGCCTTTCTGCTAAATCCCAGGCAGGCCAGGTTTAAGACATGTTGTCCTTGTACAAGAAAGGCATCTTGTAACTCATGATCTTTGTAAGTATTTCTGTGAAGAATACTAGCTACTAAGTGTGAAATTCAGCTATACAGGTAATACCATGGCCCTCCAAAGTAGTAATTTCCTGCTTCGGATGATGTACATGTAAAAGATGTGGGGTTTAAGTTAATTTCTTCCTGGAACGTGGGTTGTAGCCCATGCTGATGGACAGTGTCATGCCATTTTCAGTCCAGGAAATCCAGACAAACAGATTCACTGTGGAAGGAGAAGGCTGTCAAGCTCCAATACCTTTTTCAGACTTTCTAGGTACAAATGTTGAACCTTTATATTGCAACAGTATCAATTCACAGATGTATATTCACCAGCCAGTGGTAAAATAATACAACAATACAAATACTTTGTGCCAGTGTTGATGCTGATGATCCAAAGGGGACAGAGCAGTGACTCCATTCAGAAGCCAGTCTAGATTCTGACTCACTATAATTTAAAAGAGTAACTCTTCAATTTTTCAGTTTCAAGTTTTCAGTTCGCTGGGTCTAGCCATATGCATTCCTGGCTGAGCTACCAACACTCGTGTGTTTTCATGTGTTTGCTCACTTTATTTAACTTTGTTTCAGGAGTCACAGTGGACCAGTTGTGCCAGCACTCTGGTCATTGCTTCAATGTTGGAAACACGCACCACTGTCAGTGCCAGGTGGGTTACACTGGCAGTTACTGCGAGGTGCAGCTGGATGAGTGTGACTCCAGCCCCTGCCAGAACGGTGCTACCTGCCGGGACCACCTGGGTGGATACCAATGCGAGGTAATGCATGTTGGTTTAGTAGGAAGAGGTCTAAATATTTAGAGCATTGTAATGCAAAGGAATCAAAAGAAATCAGAAACACATGCAAGTGGTAGAATAACTTCAAAGAGGGGATAAAAGAAACTTGCACCTGGAAAGAATTTTTAATTTAGCTGTGGCAGAAGCAGTGCTGCTGAGAGGCTTTTAAGACTGAATTAGAGGTGTGATTGTGAGGAGTTGTGATTGATGGGCGTTTGAACTCCTTGCCTCTTTGGAGACGGACTTCTTATCTTGAAAGATTTTTTTTGCCGGAGGCATGGTTTGTATTAAAATATATGTAGAATGCATTAAAGGAATGTTGTATTCTCCCTTTGGATGGGCAAAGTATCCCTTGCCTCTTAGGGTGGGAGCTGCTTTCTGTTTCCTACAGCTGATCCAGAGAGCAGCGTAGACCATGAGATTATGGTGTATCAATCTTCCTAAGCTTTTCAGAATGGTAGAACACCTTGGAAGTTCATGCCCAGAAGGAAAGGATGAGCTTCATGTAAACGTAAAGTCAAAACTGCTAAGTCAGTCTCAATGCTAAAGGGTGTCAGGATTTGATGGCTATATTTTGCAGGAATACAGTCACTCAAATTCAAACATGCAGTGTGCTGTTGAGCAGTCACATGGTCAAGTTGTGTGCTTAAGATGGCTGGCTGTGCAGCCCTTGAAATCACTTGCAGTTGTATAGCTACAAAGGCAGCCATAATCTGTCCCACTGAGGGTTTGTTTTGTCTGTGTTAGCCCTTCTCAGATGTCTACTAGTGTATCTGTTAGGAGAAGATTATTCACACTTATTTTTATACTGGCAGTGTGTGTCTGGATACCAGGGTGTCAACTGCGAATATGAAGTGGATGAGTGCCAGTTTCAGCCCTGCCAGAATGGAGGAACATGTATAGACCTCGTCAATCACTTCAAGTGCTCCTGTCCACCAGGAACTCGGGGTATGAAGCTCAGCAATTAAGTGAATGTTACAAGAGTGAATTTTCCTTTCTGACTGCTGATTTCATGACGCAGAGTCTAAAGGGAATGCATTATTTTCTTTGAAGAATGTTCCCAAAGTGCACTGAATCCCTTGAGATACATATTTTCTCTTTAAAAATAAAAGCTGCTTTTTTATTCCTTTTTTTTTATTATTTCTTTTTTCTTTTAAAGGAATAGGTCATGACAATGTCCTTTGGGGAATGTATGATCTGTCTTTGGCAACGGGGATGGACTAGATTACCGTTAAGATCTCTCCCAAACCCTGTCTGTTTTGATACAGTAAATCCAAGGTTTCTTTTATGCTACAATGATACGAAATGTACAGAGAACTTGCTTAGTTCTTGCATAATTTCCAGTGTCCTTCACTTGTTTAAGTTTGGCCCTGCATTGTCCTCTGTCCTGGAGTCTTTTGTGGAAAAGAAGTTCAGTGCCTCTAGGCTAACTTGAACTATTTCACCAAATTTAGGCTCTTTTATTAAAAGCTCTTTTTTTAAAAAAATAAAAGTCCACAGTTACATAATGTTGGTTTTCAGCAAGTATGATTCCACAGCCTGTTTAAGGTCATGTTTCTTGAAACCTAACCTTCTATTTCCCTGTTATATCTGACCTGATGGCGCTGACTTCCGCCTTCAAAAATGTTCAGGATTACACATTTTAACCCATCAGTGAATGCTTTCTCACTTGACTTTTTTTCTTACGTTTATTTCTCAAGACAATTAAAGATTTTTTACATTCCTCTGAACTTACTTTTTCTTTCTGAACTGTGTCATCTCGATGTAGGCAAAATCTCCAGATGTGTGTCAGATAGAACTAAATTCTTGGTTCGTAAAGTAAATCTAAGTAAAACTATAAAATAATCTAATATATTTGCCTTCTACCCATGCACATTACCAGTTCATTCACTTTAATGTGGCTGTCAGCACATCTCCCCAGTCTGGATAAGTGTTTATTTCATTGTCAATCATTGTGTTAGCAATTCTTCATTGTTCTTAATTTGGTCCTCCCAATTTATAAAAAAAAAAAGTTGCTTCGTATGTAGGTACATCAAAGTGTGTATTTATGTACCAGTTTCTGCGTTGCTAGAATTTCTATGTTGTACTAAAGCACCCAGCCTCCTTTGAGAGGTTATGAAAGTATTGCTTTTAATTCTTCCATCTTTTATTTGTTGAGATGAATTACTTTTTGGATGTGACAAATTATTTTTTTTAAATGAAAAGAATTAGAAAAGATTGATATAATTACTGACAATATCAAGACTTAGCTTTTATCTCTGACCCAGTTTGAAATGAATACTGATGCCAGTGTAAGCATCCTCCATTTTTAGGTGAATGGCTTTACTTGTTCTAGATGAATCAACTGTACTAATGGACAAAACTCCTTGCTCAGCTTACCCTCCCTGTCCCCTTTTATCTGTACACTGTGCAGTGAAGGCAGAACCAGTACCAGACATTGTCTCTTGAAAGGGAACTGCAGAGGGAGAGGGAGAAACTGCCATCCCTAGCGGGTGTTGAGAGTTTACTGTAGGTCCCCAGGAGTCAAGCTGCAGGAATGGCGTGCTGGCCAGGCATATGTGTTTTATCACAGTTGCTTTTCTGTTGGTTTGATGTTGCTGGTTTTAATAATGTCGCTACAAATGCTCTTTGCCAAGTTTCAGGGTTACCACCAAGTTAAATGAATGGTGGGAAGCTCACAGCCTTGCAAGGGCAGCGCAGGGCGCTCTGGCTATGTTCAGTCACAGGGCTAAATGGAGTGCATCTTTTTTGGTTTTGTTTTGTTTTTGTGTTTTTAATTATGCCCTTAAATTAAGTCAAGCATGAAAGCTGCTAAATACCAGTATGGCCTACCATTGAGCACAGCCTGGATCTAAAACACATGCTCCCTGGGTCTGATCTGAGGCTGTCTGTCTGCATGGGGTGTGGATTGTATTAGGCTGGAATCTTTACCTGTTTATATCTGGGACTGTATGTGACATGGTCTTAAAACTTCAGGAAATGAGGCCATGACACTGTATTCTCAAAGTGTTACCTTTTACTGTCTTGACAGGCCGTTTCTGTGAGGAGAACGTTGATGACTGTGTTTCAGACTCAGGAGTACCCCGCTGCTTTAATGGAGGGCAGTGCATTGACCAGATCGGGGGCTACAGCTGTGTTTGTCTCCCAGGCTTCGCAGGCGAGCGATGCGAGGGGGATATCAATGAATGCCTCTCTAATCCTTGTAACCCTCGTGGAAGTCTGGACTGTGTTCAGCTGATAAATGATTATACATGCATCTGTCGTAGTGCTTTTACCGGTGAGTACTCGTAAACATGCTTCCAATTTCAGGCTAATATCTTGAAAAATGGTCATTCTTTCGCTTTCTGGCAGTCATGTTATCTAGTCACTTCCGTTTACAATATCTGATTGTTTCCCTACACAGTTTTTAAACCAATCTTTCTTTTAAACCTTCTAAGAAATTTGGCTTCCAGAGCTGTCTCAGAAAAAGGAATCTCCTGAGACACTTGGCTGACAGGATTTTTTTTTTTTTTCCCCCATGGTACTTTGCTCTCCTTCATTATTTCACATGTCTAATATCGGACGTGTAACTCTTCACGTGTCAGCTTCTCCATAGCTTTTCCTTTTGCAAAGCAACATATGAATTTTCTCTATAAATCAGTGTCATGGTATCCGTAATTAGCTTTTGGCCTCCTTTTCTGCTCCTCGCTCACTTTCTTCCATATATTGGTGATATGGTCAGGATGGAATATTCTATGCACAGACAGACTGTACATTCCTAGCTTAGTGATGTGATCCTTCCACAATCCAACTTTGAATCACAACTTTGCAAGAATTTCACACTGTGCAAACTTATGTCTCACTCTCTCTAGAGCTCTTCTTTGTTAGTATTGCTGCTATTCTGCTTTCTGCCTCCCACTGGGCTTAAGTTTGGGCTAATAGTCTCCAGATGTGTCTTAACTTTCAGCTTTCCAGTTTCCATGTCAGTTTAACTTCTTAATGTATTCAGTTCTCCTCTGTTAAAACCTTTCACTTTCCCTGCTTACCACTTGACCTTCTCTGCATGCTTTACTAGTAGTTTTTACTCTTTTTTCCCCCCCTTAAAATTTAAAGATGCTGCGATTTTTCACTAAATTTGTGATTGTCAGATGGAGAGAAATCACAAGGGCATATATTTGAAGAATTCATATAGTAGTTTTTGAATGCACTACCTAGGCTGACAAAAGAAGTTCCTAAAAGAGTGACATATGAGGGAAGTGGAACCAGGCTAGCTAGTGGAACACCAGTGCAGGTCATCAGGTTTAAATTTAAGCCTGTCTGTTAAGCTTGCTTTTATGAATTATGCCTCCTGTTGCTTCTGGCTCTCATGGAAGGGTTGCTGAAACTTGCAGCATGGGGAGTGCAGACCTGCTGCACTCTAGGAGGAGCAGAGAGAGCTGCTGTGTCTCAGACATGAAATCTGTCTGGAAACGTTGGGCACAGAGGGGGAGCATGCTTCTTCCTCTGGCTGTTCGTCTTCTGTGCATTCCACATTGACCCTTCTGCCTGGGAGGGGACGGGGTGGCTTTGCTGTGGTTTGTGACTGATAGGATGCCAAGACTCCGTGGGCCATCCTGCCTTGTCTGCTCCTGTCTGTGAGCAGTCAGTCTTGGCTGCACATGTGTGGAGACTTCTATTAATGTTTTCCTAGGGGGTCCAAGTCATGCTTAGGTCATCCTCATCTTTTTAAAGTCTGGTGTCAGAGTTTGACTCTGGGAGCTGCTGCAAATGCTAGTCAGTGCAGTAAGACCTCTGTCTAGCTGATCAGTCTGAGGGGAGTCCGCTTGCTTTCCTATTCACTGATGTTACATCTGGTCCTGAGGGGGGTTCATTCATGGTTGGAGTGTGGTTTGCCTTTGGACTCATTGAGCGTCTCCCAAAAAGTAAAGAAGTCTTAGGACCCCCCAAATTGATGTGGTACAGCACCTTCAGCCTCTGTGCTTGGCTAACTTGGGGGTGACAGCAGCAAATTCTGTCTTTGCTCTGGGTTGTACGCATTCTTGAGAAGGCAGGCAGGGTGGGCTGTCTCCAAATACACCTTGTGGATTCTGGGTTTGTGCCTTCCTCTACCACTACTTAGGCAGCTACGTAGAGAGCATGTGTTATCTGAAGAGATGTTCCTTCCCTGTTCTCAGAGGAAGGTCTCACTGGAGTGTTTGACTCATTGGATATTCATTGGAGTGGTTTGCTTTGTGATGGCTTTTTGATGTGCACTCACATTTCTCTGCTCTCTTCTCCCCGTGTGTCTACATCTCAGGTCGTCACTGTGAGAGTGTGATAGATGTGTGTCCCCGGAAGCCTTGTCAGAATGGAGGTACCTGTGCTGTTGCCAGCAATATGCCAGATGGGTTCATCTGCCAATGTCCTCCGGTAAGCACCGTATCCTGAAACTGGATTGCCTGCCTCAGCTGTAGAGTTCTCTGGCTCAGTCTCATTAGTTTCACTGGTCCAATGTAGGTGAAAATTGTCTTTTCTGTACTACTTGCAAAGCTGTGTCCTTGGATACTCCTTACCCACATCCTTTAGTTTATCTGCTTAGCTCAGAAACCCAGGGCTTCCAGGTGCCCTAGGAGAGTGATGCTGCCTGTTGTTACCTCAAATAATTCTGTTGTTGAGGCAGGATAGCTGGCTTTTCAGTCTTAAACCTAGCATTACATTTCGACAATTTTTTTGCTATCATGTGTTCTCTGTGCTTACTGCAAGATTCCCCTTGTTCATGACTCCTCTATGTCCATTTCAAAATGTAATGGAGCCTTCTAAGTCCCTAGTTTATCCCCGAGGCTGGATCCAGAAAATAATGGCTCCTGCAGTGAGGCTAGAGGAATTACGGGGATAAAGGGTTTGCACGTGACACCTTGCCTCCAGCCCTCAGACCACTGAAGAATAAGTTTGTGAGCCTGGTTGATTTGGTTTTTGGTTTTTGGTTTTTTTCCCCCTAGGGTTATTCTGGAGCAAAATGTGAGTTCAGCAGCCACAGTACTTGTGGACAAGTGAAATGCAAGAAGGGAGAGCAGTGCATCCAGACATCTTCTGGTCCAAGGTGCTATTGCCCCAAGCTGTCTGTGGGAGAGGAATGCCAGACAAACACGGGTTGTGCCAGTGCCCCCTGCCAGAATGGTGGAAGCTGCCACCCTCATTCTCAGCCTCCTTACTATTATTGTCAGTGCCCTGTTCACACCCAAGGCAGCCAGTGTGAACTGCCTGTAACTTTCAGCCCAGAGCCCCGAGGATGTTTGGATTCCCAGTGTGCAGAAAAAGCAAAAGATGGCTATTGTGATGAAGACTGTAACACTCATGCCTGCCAGTGGGATGGAGGCGACTGCTCCCTGACAATGGAAGATCCGTGGGCCAACTGCTCCTCTTCACTGCGCTGCTGGATGCTTTTCAATGGACAGTGTGACGAATTCTGCAACACACCCGAGTGCCTGTTTGACAACTTCGAATGTCAGCAAAATAGCAAAATCTGCAAGTAAGGCTTGATCCTGAGAACGGTTTCTCTGTGTCACTAATATATCTCCTGCTAGCGCTTTCAGTAGTTGATATGCTTCATGCCTGCTGCTCCCATCTTTTCTGTTGTTTGTGCTGCTGGTTCTTGCTCTTGCTGAAAGTTTGGCATCAAGGAGTTTCTGCTGCTGTGTGTACTTTTTGTCTATTTTTGGAAAGAAGTTCTGGAATTTGTATGCTTTGAGCTAAGTTGTGTCCTGGTTTCAGCCCCGTCCCACTGCGGGAGGGGGAGTGAGTGAGCGGCTGCGTGATGCTTAGTTGCCAGCTGGGGCTAAACCACGACATTTGATAGCATGAGCAATGGTAATGTGTTAACCTGCTTGATGGATGTGCCCTGCTTTCTGTGGAAATGTAAATGGGAGGCATTTCACTTTGTACTAAATTTTAATAGTACAGCCTCCTGTCCTGAATTTCACTCCATACGAACGATACCTGTATTTTTATCCCTGCTGTATTTGCTACCTCTGAATGTGTGTTCCAGGTTGTTTGTCACAGCACTTCTTTCTCTTCAGTTACTTGTGATAAATGCTACAGCTCTGCTGTGATGATTCTCCCTTGGTGAGGCAGGAGGTGTTAAAGCTTTATCTTAGTAAAAAGAATAAGCAGGTCTCTTCCACTGGTACCAGAATTGAAGCAATGTTCTTGGGGTGTTCAGTGCTTGATATGTTCACCCTGCCAGATTGAAAGCTTATCCTGGGGTCATATTTCTTCTCCTTATATCATGAATATGAGTGTTATTTTACCTCAAATGATTATGAAAAGTGTAAGGCCTTGGCCCCTAAACTGTGGATATACTGTACAGAATGTGTATGTCTCATTTGCTGCCTGTAACCCTTTTGTTGTTCTAGGTATGACAAATATTGTGCAGATCACTACGCAGATGGCCGCTGTGACCAAGGCTGTAATAGTGAGGAGTGTGGCTGGGATGGTCTGGACTGTGCTGGTGACAAAGCTGAGAAGCTGGCAGAAGGGACCCTAATCATTGTGGTCTTGATGCCCCCTGACGAGCTGCTGGGTGATGTTCGCAGCTTCTTGCGCACTTTGGGAACTCTCCTGCATACCAATCTGAGAATCAAGCTGGACTCACAGGGAAACCCCATGGTATTCCCATACTATGGGGAGAAATCGGCAGCACGGAGTCGGCGATCACTTGTGATCATTCGCAAGCACAGAGAACTAGAGCAAGAGGTCATTGGGTGAGTGGCTGCCTGTGTGTCCCTCTGGTCTTGTTATTCTGGTAGCTCTTGCTTGTACTTGTCTGGGGCATTCTGGACCTTCTAGGTCTGTAGCCATTTTTTTTTATGGGGAAATGTAAAGCTATTTGAACTGCCAAATTCAGTGCTGGGTTGGAAAGATGAACTTAAAAGGCTGCAGTTTAACCTAGTGCTTTGGCAAAAGTTTCTGTCGCTGACCCTCTTACTGTGTCTCTGCAGCACCAGGGTGTTCCTGGAGATTGACAACCGTCAGTGTGCAGAGGATTCGGAGCAATGCTTTCACAACACAGAAGCTGCTGCAGCTCTCTTAGCTGCTCAAGCCATCAAGGGCATGTTGCCCTATCCTTTCGTGTCTGTCCAAAGTAAGTAACTGCAGAGGGAAAATTGCTTGTGGAAAAAGGCAGTCATCAAACTTGGGCTTGCAAAATTCATGCTCAGATTGTTGATCATCATCTTAATATGTCTCACTGTTCAGTGTAGTTTCTGGGAGCTAACTTATTCTCCCCAGTTATAGAAGTATCTACGTGCAATATGCTTATTCTGCTGTGAGGGAACATCTGTTAGTAAGGCAGGGCAGTTAAGTTTGGAGCCTAGTCATCTTCATACCTGTAGAAACAGTAATCTGTCATGTGCTGCAGCAGTGTGCCACACACCACAGTGATCTCGTCTGCACTAAAAACCATTCATGTGCTCTAAGGCATGAATTCAATGAAAAAGGTGCCATTGGAGGGAAAGGACAGGGGCAATTCCTCAGTCTACCAAATGTTTTCTCCTCTGGCAATATGTAATCCCTTTGATTTCTGCTCCACTCTCCCTCAGTCTGAGGCTCTTCTGCAACCTCGTACTGACAATACACTGCAGGGAAGACTCTTGAGTGAGAAAAGCAAATATATATATTGAAGATCGTTGTCTCCACTTTGTTAATTTCATTGTATTTTATCTGGAATTTTTAGGTGAACCCTTGTTACCACCAAAGACCCAGTTGCTTTACCTACTTGCTGTGGCAGCTTTGATCATCCTCTTAATCCTTCTCTTGGGTGTGATGATGGCGAAGCGTAAGCGCAAACATGGTTCACTGTGGCTCCCAGAGGGCTTTATTCTGCGCAGGGATCCTAGTAATCATAAACGTAGAGAGCCGGTTGGGGAAGATGCTGTTGGACTGAAGTAAGTTTGCATTTAGGCCACTGACAGGATGTTTATCAGTGTGTTAGAGGATTTTGAGTACATGGTGTATAGATCTTTCATTAAAGGCACTTAAATCCATAGAGAAAGCGGTCTTTTAAGTTAGAACTTCTTAGGCTATTTCTCTACATTTTTAAGACATCTATTTTGGACAGAAGAACTTTTAATTAACTGTAATCTATAAAATGCTAGTAAGGAATCTGATCTGGTTATGTTTGGTTTTCTGACACTCTGTTTAGTTCAGTGGTTGGGTACTGTTTGCACACTCTCCTCCTGGAATAGGTGAGACATTTTTAGGTTGATAGGTGACAATGAACTCTTAATACATCTAGCTCAATGCGTTAAAGACATGACTAAAATAATGGAAAGTTTCAAAAGAAGAATCCCACTTATGCAGTTTTGGCTTTCCACTGAATTAACCAAATTTGCAGGTGTAAATGCATTTAATGCCACTGTTGACTGCCTGAGATTTCTAATTTCTTGGTCCCTCTGTTTGCAAGCTACCAAACTTGCAAGCATCCCATCCTTGGTCTCTGCAGGCTAGTGTAAGTAGCAGTAGTAGCACCTGCTCAACCTGCAAAGTGACATGTTCTCCTTCTTTGTTAGAAATCTGTCAGTCCAGATACCAGAGGGTAACCTGGCAGATTCTGGACCAACTGAACACTGGGCAGGTGACGGTGGACCTCAGCCAAAGAGACCAAAGGTAAGGAGCTCCAAGACTTGAATATCAACCGAAACTGCTGGTGAGGAAAACAGCTGCATTAAGGTACAGAGTATACCCCTTGCTCAAAACTTCCCTTTGCTTAGGGATTAGTAATATATAACTAATGCTAGCTGAGGAGCAAATCCTTATGTTAACACTGCCACCACAGGCCAGTAGAGAAACCGCGTCACTTCTGTTCCAGTGTCCCCTCCCTACCCAGGCTCCATCAAAAGGGAAGAGAAGGTTAACGGTGATATAATGTCTTGCAGTTCAGGCCTGATAACATATGGTGGGAGCGTCAAAGCTGAGAATGCCAAGCAGAGGTCAATGGAGACTGTCATTAGCTTAAAACAAAACCAAAACAAAAAACCCCCCAAAAACTAAGAAAACCTTGAGAACTTTCAGTGTCTTTGGCCACTTGATGAGCATTTTGAAGCAACTGCTTATTTCCTGTGCTCAGGCTGAGGATCAAGCATTGCTCCCGGAGGGTGATGAGCAGATAGATCAGCGCCAGTGGACACAGCAGCACTTGGAGGCAGCAGATGTCTGTGGAAGCACGTCACTAGCCCTTACACCACCTCAGGCAGATCAAGAAGTGGATGTTCTGGATGTCAATGTCAGAGGGCCAGGTCAGTACTCTTGTTCTGCCAGCAAGCCACCGACCTCCCCTGTCTCCAATGGCTGGGATTGCTAATGTTTAAAAGTTATATGGAGCATACAGGAACTCTAGCAGAAATTTTATGGTACTCAAGGAAAGCTCATGTGCTCTCCAGAAAAGAAAGCTGGAGAGATGGGATCATGGTCTGTAGCACATGGAATATCATGTAACCAGGAGAAAAGGAGTTCACTTAGCAAGCACCTGTAGGAACTACAGCTATAGGATTTCCACACAGACTTGCTCTCTTTCATTCTCAAATGATGAGAGCATTCTTACTGCGTCTACTGCTTCTTATAAGTGTAGCACTAAGGCTTTGTAACTTGGTAAGGGACTGCGTGGGTCATCTGGTAATAATGGATTCCTGTGTTCTGAGAGGAGAGAGCTGACCAAGAACTTTATCCTGGTCGGAA
>NW_010522945.1:76921-89214 GCF_000687285.1 Phaethon lepturus
CATACGCAGAGAGGCGATGCTGCAATTGTTTTTTTATTGGATTTTGTGGGAATATTTCCATGCAATTTTGTGGGAATATTTCCATGCAATTTAATGATGACTGGGCCCATTCTCTCAGTTTCCGTCTATTGTCTTTTCTGCTCATTGACCCGTTAGCTCTCCTAAATGCAAAGCACAGGGAAGGAGGAGTTTCTGTGTATTGAGTGTGAGAACATAAACCATCAGTTTCTGCCAAATTTAAGCTTTTCTTTATTTCCCCTATTGAAGCTATGTGTGGCAGGGCAAAAGCTTTCCAAGTGCAGGCAATAACATTCTTAAGACTTCAGACTGCTTATTTCCACGTTCACTCAGAGCTTTGTCCAACAATAGCCATGGAATAACACTGACCTGTGAGTTGCTTTCCTGCCACTCAGATGCAACTGTGAAGCTTGCAGCAAGCTGCTGTAAGCTATCTCCCTCTGTGGCATCAGAAGCAAGAAGCAGAGTTACTGTTAAGGGAAGAAATAGTTTTAAAAGTCTGAGAAGTACTGGAGTAATAGGTTAGTAAGGAGGGGTGGGATTCTTCACAGTTAATGTAGTTATTCATCTGCCCTGGCCACCTTCCTCTTCCTTTGCAGGCAGAGGGAAGAAACAGGCACTTCTGAGAGGCAGTTCATCTCTGTCTCAGGCAGAAGTCTCCTGAAAACTAGATGGCTCACGCTCCAGTAATGCTTCGCTGCCCCTAATTACAAAGGGTGTTGAGGCTGACTGACTTAGGTGCAGGTGTCTGGGCTGGAGCCATCTGAAGCTGGGTGAGTTTGATCCTGGCCACAGGTCCAGGTGGCAGGTAGAACAGTAGACATCGTTTTTTCTAGAGAGAGGAGAGGCAAGTTGAAAGGCCTTGGCGTACCGAGGGGTTGTTCCCTCTCTTAATCCAGCACCTTCTGTGGTCTCTCAAGTTTAGGAGGATCCAAGAGGTCCAATCTCCTACTGGGTTGCCTAAAGACTTTGCCAGTGGGTTCTTTTCCATCCCAGCTTTCAGTATATTCAATATATGAGTCCTTCAGTTGTACCTGTCTGAACTTCTGCCTTTATCATCTTGCTCAGAATTTTACATTTACTCAGGGCTGTCGTCTTGAAAGACTGCAAACAGAAGAGTTTTTGTAAAATGCTGCTGTCACCTTCATCTCCCCATGCTGTTCCTTCTCTGTGTCCCCCAGAGTGGTGAGGACATTCTTTTCACTGGAGTTATTTTGAGTGTGTAACCAGGGTAATGCAATTATAGGCATAACTGGTAACACCACCTATAATTAAAACTGATGAACTGTCCCTATTATATGCCTCTCTTTTTCAGTTACTAAAACTTCAGTGGTCCAGACTGGAATTTTCCATGCTGTGTGTCTGCCTCCAGCTGGATCCTTTTGGGTTCCTTTCCAGCTATTTCAGAGAACAAGCTGGAAGGAGGAAAAAAGACATTGTGTCCATGGCTTTTTTTCTAGTAGTCCATCAAGCACTTAATTGTGACAGTCTAGCTGCATGTGCTTTTTGCTAGCCTCCTGGAACTACTCGTGTGTGGCTAACTTACAAAACTCTGAAAAGAGCTGCACATACCTGAGAGGCTTTTTGGAGGGCGGCAGCTAATTTTTCCAAGGATTTAATGCATACTATAGCTGTGTCGCTATAGAGGCATGATCCGTCCAGGACAACTGCAGTGATTGAGCAAGCAAGACCTTTCCTGCGAGTGTTTTTCCCAGGGCTGTGGTGCTGGAGAAAAGGAAAGCTCCTTTCTGTGCTCCGTCTCCCCGCTCTTTGTGTTCAGGCAGTACGGAGGAGACCACAGCCTGACTTGAATACTGAGAAGTATTCATTTGGGACAAGGAAGCAGAGCCAGCAGTGGGAGGGAGAAGCACAAAAGGAGGTATAGCCTTGGACAACAGGCAAGAGGGTCTATAGACAGGACTGGATCTTGGAACTGAACCCAGGCCCATACGTCAACACTGCTGCTGTCCAACAAATCCTGAGAAAGTAGCTCGGCGAAAGCCTGTGTGTCCTGTGATTGCGAGCCTCTAGGAGGAGCTTGCACGCTGCTGCTGCCAGCCTGGCTGGGGAGCAGACCTGGAGGCCGCAGCCCTGATCTCTGCTGGTGCTCGATGCTGTTCCCTGTGGTAGAAGGACGGATTTCTAGAAAGTTTTGGAACTGCCTTAGAATATAGTCAGGAAAGCTATGTGATCAGAAGTTGGGAAATGGGAGCAGGGCAATATTGCCCTGTATATTACTTTCAATAGGAGATCATCACCTTATTTATCTGCACAGAATCCTAATTCTGCCATACGGCTTTCTGCAGGGCTCACGCTCTTCATTCAGTGTAGATGGTGCACTGTAGATCGAGAGTTCTGCAGGCAGGGAAGCTGTTGTCTGTAGTGTCCAGGAAGGTCCCCTACTTATCCATGGAATAAATCAAGCAGTTGCTGAAAGACTGTCTTGAATTTCTGCTAGCAAGCCACACTGGAGAAGCAAAATTTGTGTTCACCTTTGCAGAGCTCCAGTGGGGCGCTTAGCACAGAGTGGTTCACTCCTGCTGCCATCTTAGTCCCTCTTGCTTTCTAGGTGCCTGTGATGTGTGTGGAGTAAACCAGTAAAATCAGTAAGCAAGCATTAGTGTGTACAGTTGAAGTCTTTGGTTTTAGGTAATGAATATCTTGTAATGTTCGGAGTCTGCTGAAACTGAAGGACTTGGCATTTGATGGGTTGCTGAAAGTATGTGGAGGTGTTTTAAATCTTAATTACACTGCATCGAGGCAGGTATTAACAAGGGTGAAAAATCAGCAGCATGAGCTAGTCTTCCTGGACCGCCCTCTCTGATCGGCAGAGAGAAAGGGAGGTTCGTCCAAGGGAGCTAAGTTAAATTAGAGGTTTGGAGGAGCCTTTCTCCTTCTAGTGGCAATGCAAGGATCCTGGTTGGATGAATGTGAATTTAGCCTTTGTGGATGTCCCATCAGTGTGAGCCCATCACTGGAGACTTGTGGAGAGACGCGAGCTTAGTATCTCCCAAAGTACTCAAGCTGTGTGAGACTTCCAGCAATTTGTATCTGTGAGCAGTCCACGCTGTGATGGAGGGGTGCGTGCGGAGCAAAGCATTGCGCTTGTGTAGGATGCTACTGGTACACCAGCAAATAACGCTGGGTTAGATCCTGTTCTATGGTCCCTTTCTACGTGGTGCACTTCTGTGAAAGTATGGACTGTGCTTGTTTAGGGCTCTGGTCATGGACATTATCGAAAGCAAGATGAGGTTGGTTCAGGCAGTTGTCATGGGGAGTTTTTCAGCTTTGACTGCTTGACTGTCACTTCAGGGTCCTTCTTATGAAGACTTTGGTGTGTAATAGATATGAAGGCTTTTGCCTGCATTTCACTTCAGGTTAATATCTGCAAAATGCCACCAGTAATCAGTGGCTAGTTGTCCGATAATTTTTCTTTATCAATTTTCTTTTCCCCAGGTATGTGATTACAACATCTACATGAATAGTTACACTTAGTCATCTGAAATCTTTCATTTTTATAGCCCTTGCTTCTCTCTAGGAATTTAGGTAACCTTTATGGTTTGAGGAAGTTTTCCGCTTTAGTGACAAACTTTTTTTGTTTTGTTTAATGCTCTTACTTATTTGAGAAGTATCTGTTGGGGTTGCAATAGGTATTAAAGTCCTGACTGGAAGGAAGACAACTCACTAACTCGATTGGGCTTTAAGATAAGAGAACAGGTCTGGGTTATAGTGACTGGTGAGTTTGTCTGTAGCTGTAGGTGATCAAGGGGAGAGGATTGTGAGAGGGTTCCCTTCCCTTTGCTGTCACCGTCAGGTTACTATGATAGCATCTCTTCTGTTGCAGATGGATGTACTCCACTTATGTTGGCATCTCTGCGTGTGGGCAGCTCTGATATCAGCGAGGATGATGAGGATGCGGAAGATTCCTCAGCAAATATAATAACAGATTTGATCTATCAAGGCGCCAACCTGCAGGCCCAAACCGACCGCACTGGGGAGATGGCACTGCACTTAGCAGCCCGTTACTCGAGAGCAGATGCTGCGAAACGTTTGCTGGATGCTGGTGCAGATGCTAATGCACGGGACAACATGGGACGGACTCCCCTGCACGCAGCTGTAGCTGCTGACGCCCAGGGTGTCTTCCAGGTAAAGCAACTGAAGAACCCCTTTTAGAGTAGCTGTGCTCTGTAATTATGTGAGCCAGCCCAAGCTGCACTCTGTTCACTCACAGCCTTGCTCTCATGCCTTCTACCGTGTGATGGCCAGGTGAAACTGTATTTTATGTCCAGTTTCCTCAGGTATTCATAGTTTGAAGAACTCAACATGCATGAATCATCAGGCATGTATTTATTTGGTCTGTTTGCCCCTGTCGCCTATTATCTGGGTCCTTGCATTTCAGTGCTCAGGCTGGTTTTTAATTAGAAAGTTTCACTTGAGTTTCTGCCAAATCCTCAGTTTTTGTCTGTAGTGGTATTGAAAAAAATCTGTCTTCCCCCATTGTCCAGATCCTGATCCGTAACAGAGTGACGGACTTGGATGCTCGGATGAATGATGGAACAACCCCATTAATTCTGGCTGCACGTCTGGCTGTGGAAGGAATGGTGGCCGAGCTAATTAATTGCCAGGCAGATGTGAACGCCGTAGATGACCACGGTAATGTGAACATGATGTACTGGGCTGGGCAAATATTTGTCATGGTGTGAGCAAGGATGGGTGGGCTTCTGCCCTCCCAGAGTGTGGGTTGCTCATAAATCCTGTAGCTAAATCAGAGACACCAGGGTCTCCTGTGGATGTCCTCCCAGCAGTAATGGACTGCAGGCTGCTGCACAGTGGCTTGGTTAGACAGTCCTGGAAGAGAAGCAGAAGAAATACGGGGTTGGATATGCTGGGATTTTCTGGACTGCAGATATGATTCTGTGGATACGTAATTTAAAAAATAAAAGTAAAAAAATCCCAGAGCAAGTGCTGAAAGTCCCATTGCATCTTGGTAATATAGGGGTATGTCACAGCGTGGTGATTTCCAAAGTGTAAACATGACTTCAGGACATGTTCATGTGCTGTCAGCTGCACTGCAGTTGCTTTCTTCCCTCAGTGTACTCTGTCCATCTTGGTGCTTTAGAAAACAGCTCCTTGGTTTGTTACTGAAGTTGTTGGGTTTCTCTGCAGGTAAATCTGCACTTCACTGGGCTGCTGCTGTCAACAACGTGGAAGCAACACTAGTGCTGCTGAAAAATGGAGCCAACAGAGACATGCAGGATAACAAGGTACAGTTTGAGTGTGCTCACCATGGCTGTGCTTCCCAACTCAAAGCATCTCTTTGCTATTGGTAGTGAGCTACGTTCAGATTTTCTATATTGGGTGCTCAGTGCAGGTCTTCCAAACGCAGACCATGACTGGAACTCTCCCCAAGTGCTGGATGCCTTGTAGGATTTCTGATATGGCAGAGCAATTCTCTTCCTTGTCTGGCCAAGTCCTGGGCATCAGTGCTGTCCTGCTTTTCTTGCAGAAATAGAATGCAATACACAGTCAATGGTGTGTGAAAGCACCAGGGTGAAGTGCTGCTGGTGTCAGGTAGCTGGATTCCTGTTAGCAGAGAGCAGCAGTCACGTCCTGTCACATTTCCAGGGTTCTCAATGCTGGGTGGATATATAGGGGAGAAGCCCCTCTGAGAGAGTCTGCACTGTGCAGACCTCCAGTAGCTTCACTGCTAGTTTTTGCTGTGTCTTAGTCCTTGATTTCCTTCCTCGGCCTAGAGTTTCTTTTTTGGATTATTATGTATTGTTCGGTGGATTTTAGAGCTAACCAACAAGCTGCAGTTCCTTACTGGTCTGTTTTAGTCCTTCGTACCTTTCCCTCATAGGGGACAATGGGAGAAAGGCACCAGGTGCTTTCACAGCTCCTCCAAGGACCCATGGCAGAATAGTGCGTTTCCTGGTGGGATAGTTTAGCCTGTGTGCTCCACTGCCATGTACGAAATCATCTCCTGTAATCTGCCTTTTTCAGTGCACACCTCTCAGGGTGGGTTGTTCTTGGAGACAATTAATGCGACGCTGCATTAAACAGTGCTTCCAGGTGTTGCCGCACTGTTAAGAGAGTGTTGGCTGTAAGTCAGTCCCCTCACAGTGAAGCCACTAAAACACTTATTCCCTCTGTTTTCAGGAAGAGACACCACTCTTCCTTGCCGCTCGGGAAGGCAGTTTTGAAGCAGCAAAAATCTTGCTGGACCATTTTGCCAATCGAGACATCACAGACCACATGGACCGCCTGCCCCGAGACGTGGCCCAGGACCGGATGCACCACGACATAGTGCAGCTTCTCAACGAGTACAACGTGGCTCACAGCCCCGCTGGGCACCCTGGTGCCATGCTGAACTCTGCCCTCTCCCCGGTCATCTGTGGCCCCAATAGGTCCTTCCTCAATCTGAAGCATGCTTCGTTAAGCAAGAAGTCACGAAAACCGAACGCCAAAGGCATCATGCCCACGAACCTCACCAAAGATGCAAAGAGGAGAAGGAAGAAGTCTCTCAGCGAGAGCAAAGGGCAGTTTTCGGAGAGCTCAGTGACCCTGTCACCCGTTGATTCCCTAGAATCGCCCCATGCTTTTGCATCCGAACCAACATCGTCTCCTGTGATGCCGTCACCGGGGGTGTTACACTCGTCGCCCAGCTCACTGCTGACCGCTCCGTCGGTGCAGGCTGCACACACGATGTCCTTCTCCAACCTCCATGAGATGCAGCCCTTGGGACGTGGATCCAGCACCGTGCTCCCGTCTGTCAGCCAGCTGCTTTCGCAGCACAGAACCACCCCTCCTAACAGTGGGCTTGGCAGGCTCCGGCCAGCCAACGTTTCCACCGAATGGATGAACCGTATGGAGGTGAACGAGTCCCAGTACAACGAGATGTTTGGAATGGTGCCGCAGGTGATGCATTCACACCCCAGTGTTTCTCAGCAGAGCGGTTTGGTTCAAGCAGATACAAAGCACATGGGAGTGTCCAGGGAGTCTCTCCCCCCTATCATGACTTTCCAGCTGGTTCCCAAAGGTGGCATAAACCAGCAAGCACTGCCACAGCAGGCCCAGTCAAACTGCGCTCAGAACATGGCTGGTCCTCTTAGCTCCATGTACCAGATACCAGATTTAGCTCAGCTGCCCAGCGCCTCGTTCTCCATGGCTGCCATCCCTCAGCAGGACGGGCAAGTGGCTCAAACGGTCCTCCCGGCCTACCACCAGTTCCAGAGCTCAATGGGGAAGTACCCAACGCCTCCGTCACAGCACAGCTGCTACTCCTCGGCCACAGAACGGACTCCTAGCCACAACCGGCACTTACAAGGGGAGCACCCGTACCTGACTCCGTCACCTGAATCTCCAGACCAGTGGTCAAGCTCATCCCCACACTCTGCCTCTGACTGGTCTGATGTGGCAACCAGTCCCAGTAACAACCAGCGCGGGCCGGCGGCCGCTCACATGACAGAGCAGCAGCGGAACAACATGCAGGTGTATGCCTGAAGGCTGGCCAAGGTGAAACCCCATTAAAGTGGACTCCAGAACTCATGAAGGTCTTCCAGGATGGAAATGAAGAACCATTTTAGTATCCAAGAGTCTTAATGAGCCCAGGCTGTTATTTCCTTGGAGGGACTGTGGTCGCTGTAGGCTTGTATTCTTTTTACGCTAAGCAGAGAACTGTAGAAGCTGGTGGTGGAGAAGACCAGCTGGGTCACTTCTAACCAACTGCCGTGCACCTTGGGTGTGATTGCTGTCTACACTGGATTCTCCAGTCTGCTTTTAAATATGTTCCACCATTTCTTTGGGGAGACAGCTCGTCAGCTTAATGCATCTCATGGTCGTTTCTCCAGAAATTTAGCCAAAACCAGCTTTGTATCCTTATTTTGTTATTCCTTTGTTACCCACATAACCTCTCTCTGAAGCACCTTCTACTAGTTCTCCTCAAGTTCAAGTTGCCTTGTCTTGACACAGCTCAGAGCTGCACCCACATTCCTACCCCCCTCCCCCCTCGGCCACTCTTGCTCAGCAAGCGAGCCGGACTTCCCAAAACACCTGCAGGTCAAGTGACACCTTCTGTCACGCAGCTTCATCCTTTCCTCTTCAAGAGCCTTTGTCTTGTACAGACCCACTAACACCCCTTAGCGTTCTCACTGCCTGACCCCAGGTATTATGAGATTATATATACATATAGTCTTCTCGTAGGTCTTTCCCCACCCCCTCACAAAAAAAAAAAAAACGCTGGTCTGACCTGGTCTTCCGCCTGCGGTGGCCTGTAGGCACATCTCTCCTGTGTTGCACGCCTTCCCTGAGACACACCTGACCATTTTGACAACTACCCTCCCCGTGCCCCTGTCCTGGCAGGTGTGTCCGTGACCGCCTTCACGGGCTCCCGTGTGGGAAGAGATGCCCTGCAGCTGATACAGGCCCTTTGGGAAACTTTTGGGACAAGCACGAGTGTTTCAGAACTTGGTAACACAAGCTCCCAGCGTTCTTGCACAGTACTCCCCGCCCCTCCATCCAAGGGTTGTCTGTGTGTCCTGTCCTCCAGATACCATATGCTGCCTCTTTATGGTATTATAAAGAAGTGTCGAGGATGTCATTAACGTGTTTGCAGTGTGTCCTTCTGTGTCAGGAACGGCGTCCAGCCCTTTGAAAAGCTTCCCTTTTGCTCCAGCCCTGGGGCAGGGCTGCCTTGTCTTCCCTTCCCAACGAGGAGACTGCAGCACTGACTCCCAAGCAGGCTTCCAGCAGCAGCAGCATGCCTGAAGCCAGGAGCTGGGCTTAAGCGGCAGACCAAATAGCTCGGAAACCGTTGCCTAATGCAGTTTGATTAACAGGTTTGGGGCTGTCCTCTGCTCTCAGCTTCAGCCTGTATCAAGATTTCCCAACTGAGGTGCCCCACTTGCCCTGTGGGACGGTAGTGCCATTTGTACTGCAGCTCCCCCCGATATTTTTGGAGTTACGGAAGCCAGCTGTCGCTGACCTTAGACAAACAGCCGCTCTTTCTGCTTTGTCCGCAAGAGTAATGCTTCCCTGGAGGGCTCTGAACCAGTCAGCAGCCGAAATGAACATTTCTAGGGATGGTTTGCTCCTACCTCTTCGGGGGAACCCTGCAGACACGCATTCCAAAGAGATCGGGGCTGTCGGCTGCCGCCAAAGGACAGAGAAGGCTGCTCCTCTCCGAGGCAGCGGCCATTCAGCATCCTACCATGTACAGTATTTTCTCTGATGTTTCTTTCCATTCTAATCAAGAGTAAAAGCTTTTTCTTTCGATTTGACTCAATGGTACATGAAGGCAGGGCCTCAGGAGGAGCTGGTTCCCGGGGCCGTCGTTTTGGGCTGAAGTTTTTAATTCTGAAGTTAACTGCTTTTTACGACGCGCACAGCGTTCCCCGGCACGCTCGCCGCAGTGTGTCCTGTGAAGTTTAGCTGCAACCGACTCTGATCTCCAGGTGGGAGCCCACAGGCTCCTGGAGGTCTGTCCAGGTACATGTTTCACTGCAAATAATGAAGTGTTGCTACATCAATGCTAAAGAAACAAAGGGCTTTTCCTCATTAGCCCCAAATAACCAAGTGCCTTTTTATATATGTGGCTACCTTTTACAAGAGGAGTGCTTTCTGTGGAATGAAGCCAGTTTCGTGCCTGGCATGTTAATATGATGGCCCTCTGCCTTTTTTTTTTTTTAACTACTTGTAAAGATAATATCTCCTTAAGGTGGTATTTTATCTCATAAGTTGTAGAGTAACCATTCACACAGCAGCATTTTCCTATATTAATAATGGAAAATATTTGCTTATTTTTACATTTTTTATAAAAGTCTTTTATGAAAATAGTTGCTGCAAAATGTATAAGCAATTTTTATCCCCAGAATAAAAGAGTATGTGCCCGGTGTCTGTGTGCTGCTGTTTTCGTTTGTCTTCCTGGCTATCACAGCACAGCCACTGGATTATAGAGGAATCATCGGTGTTCAACAGCTGTGCAGCCCCCTGGTAAGGGAGGACTCGGTAGGACCTCCGTAATCCACATCAGGTGAGAGCTTTTGGGGCTAAGGGTGCTCTGTGCTGTAGCTCAGCAGCGCACGGACCCCACCGCTTCGCTCCATCCGAGGGAGTTGTGCCTGGGAGCTCCTTGGGTGCGTAGCAGCAGGATTCTGGGTCTCTTGGTTAGCTGAGAAGGGAGCAGTAACCAGCAGCCAGGCAGCTGGGCTTGCTGGGAAGGACGGGGGACTGGGATGAGGCCATGCTGAGGTGCTTTGAATAAGAGCTGTTGCTTGCCTGTAACTAGGCTAGGGCTTTTGTGTGGTTTCAGAAAGGTCACGGGCAAGCGTGGGTCAGGTGGTGGCTAGTGGAGCCATGGATTCACTTGCCCTTTCATGTCCTGGGCTGTTTCTGTTCCTGCAGCTGGGAGGAGGACCCTCGTCCCCGGGGCTGAGTGCCTCCCTGGCTTTGGCTTGGCAGCTGATGCATGAAGATGGTGCCAGCTTCTGAAACGGGGCATCGCGGCTCCTCCGTGCCGTTTTCAGACTTGCAAAGTTTGACTTGAATGATTAGAGAACAAATTGACAATGGCTGTGTTTCTGTATTTAGAGCAGGGAGGTGCCAATTGGGCTCTGCCAGTGCTCACCTGGCCGGTTTCCAGCTCTGGCTGCAGACTCAGATGGAGCCGGCAGCTGAATTACGACGCCTCGCAGGGATAAAGCTGCTGGGGGCATTTTAAGGGTTTAATATTCAAACAGCGCAGCTCGTTTATCTTCTGGTAGAGCCAGCTTGGCAAGTACAAACCTCCGGGAGGTTTTTGTCTGTGTTCTCCCACAGGTTGCACATCTGTGCCAAAGTTTAGGGAACTCTGCTGTGTGTCTGGCACAGCTGCGTCGGGTTTGCTGGTGCTCAGGCTGAGACTTGAAGCTGCATCTCCTCAGGGACAGCGCATGCCTCTTCCCTTGCCCGGGATGACAAGGGGCTTGTGAAAACTTGCCGTGTTGCATCTAAATAAGCCTAATTGAACCAGCCAGGCAGGGAGCGGGGTTACCCCTTATCTAGCCAAGCAGTAATGGAGTAGCCTCAGGCTCCTTTGGGGAACATTTTCATGGTTTTTCATAAAACAAGGGTCCTGTGTTAGGGCAGGGAGGTGGGACGGGACGACATGGGACACAACATTGCTGTATTTGAAGAGTTTCCCCGTTAGTCAGAGTGGCTGATCTCTCTGAGGTTGTTTCTTTCAGGTGAAAACCTGGTGTTTGGAGACAAGAGGGCTTTACCCCTTTGGTCCTGGAGGGCACCTAGCAAGCTGGGCGAGCCTTGAGAGGTCTTGGGGAGCAGCAGCAGCCCAATCCCAGCTGCGTGGGTGAAGGAGATGGGTCTGATCCTCCTCCCTCCCCGGGGTGAAAGCCAGACCTGCCTGTGCACGCTGGCGGGGAGCTTCTCCCTGTGGGCGTAGCAGCACTCGCTGCGCGTTTCGGCAAACGCTGCCACAAAGGAGCCGTGGGAGATCCCTGGGGGCTGGAGGACGTGGCTCGAGCGTGACGGCCAGAAGCAACAGCTTCAGCCCAGCTACAAGCCCTCCATGTGGGGAGATGAGGGGCTCGGCTCTGGGTCTGGATCCTCTGTGGGTCGCTGCCTCCTGGGTAGCTCCCAGTGGCCTCCTACAAGGGTCTTCGAGGGGACTGGGGGAAGGAGAGACAGGCGTTGGCAGTAGCTGGCAGCAGCAGGGCACTGGGCAGGAGCTGGCAGCTTTGTGGGAGGCCATGGGACAGGCAGCGGGAAGAGCTTTCAAAGCCTCTTGGGTATGTTAGAGGCCAGCAAAGCCATGCTCCGGAATGGTCAAAGCAGCAGTGTAGATGGGCTTCAGCCACCTCCCACTGGTGCAAGAGCGAGGAGCGAGGATGATGATGGAGAAGGCTCTGCCCCACCGTGCCAAAGGGCTCTGGCTGCTGGGGCTGGGGGCAGCCCCCCTCTGCGGTTCCATACCAGCAGCAGCTCCCTGGGGCCAGGGCAGCGGGTTCCCCACATGGGGCAGGGGCAGTGGGGGGCTGCTGCTGCGGGACCTACCCCTTCCCCCAGAGGAAGCTGGGCACCCCCACCGCTATCTGACGGTGCCTGCCAGCCCCCGGCCGCAGGCGGTTCCCACATCCCCGTGTCCTGCATCCTGCTGACAAACAGCCCCAGGCAGTTCAAACAAGGGCGGTGTGTGGGTGACGCATGGCAGAGCCGGGCAGGGTGTGGGGCTCGGCCGGGTGCCATCCCTCAGCCGGGGATGCGGGCGATGCCGGCGGGTG
>NW_010522945.1:89224-89558 GCF_000687285.1 Phaethon lepturus
ATGCGGGCGACGCGGGCGGGTCGTACCCACGGCCTGGCTGGTCACTGCAGGGATGCTCCGGCCGGGATCAGGGCAGCCTCCTCTGGGACTCATCCCTGCCAGCCTCTGGGCCAGCCGGGGCTGGGCCAGTGGCCATCCCTGCCTGGTCCCTGGCTGCTCTCTGCTGTGAGGTTGTCTCTGTGTTTGCGTTGGTAATTAACACTAATTGCAGGGGTTTATTGACCAACTAGGAGAGGTTCTTCCTGTCTTTGCTGGAGAAATGTTGAATGTAAACAGTGGAGACCTGGGCGGCTTTCCAGCAAAGCCAGGGGGATGGAGGGGAGTCAGTAAGATT
>NW_010522946.1:0-268 GCF_000687285.1 Phaethon lepturus
AAGGCTTCCTGGCATGAGGACTCTGCCAGCAGTACCGCAGCCTGCTGCCCTGCCGCCTGGGGTCTCCCGGGCAGGGCAGACGGCGCTTCAGCATCCTGCTCTACCGAGGATGCGTCAAGTTCCCTCTGCCCGGCTCCTCTCGCCAGCTTGAAATTCACTTGGGAAAAAAACACGTAGACTAACAAATAACAAACCTGGCAGGCGGCCAGCGATTCAAAGGCTCCAAAAGCGAAGCCGAAATTTGCAGCTGGCCACACTCCCTGCCTGG
>NW_010522946.1:386-680 GCF_000687285.1 Phaethon lepturus
TTGTGACCCCGGGCCAGGCCGGGGAGCAACTGCGGCGCCCGCGGCGGAGCGCCCCGACCCGGCCGCGAGGCATCGTGCGTGTACCCGTGCCCCCGGCTTTATTCTCACAGAAAGGGATACGCTGGCTGCAGGGAGCAGCTGCTGGGACAAGGAAAATGCCCTGGAAAACTGTTTGCAGACGACTGTGCTGCTGTGGGAGGCTGGGTGCATGCCGGGCTCTCTGCGCAGCCGGGTTCAACAGGGCGGCGTCACACACCTCTCCCGCGTCCCGCAGGCCTTGTGGCCAGCCGGGCC
>NW_010522947.1:0-10599 GCF_000687285.1 Phaethon lepturus
GTTAACATGATTATGTATATAATAACATATAATATAGTTATAAATAACATAATTAATTTCCAGGAGAATACGTAGTCCCTTGCAGGACTTAACCAGGTGTGCAATAATATACTTAGACACACGCCTACAGCACCACCGGGCCTTACAGGAAATTTTGTGTTCACAGGCAGGCTGGCTAGGGTCAGGGATCTATTCAATAATTAAAAAAAAAAAAAAAAGCCAAAAGATACAATGATTATTATCCTTCTTTTGAACTGATAATTTTCCACTCATTTATTGACATGTTCTGTTTAATATCTCTAGAGGAAAGTTGTTAATTAGGTATTTGGGCTGCATTTGGGTTTGTGTGATAGCCTTTTCACTGAATTGATTTTGTTAACTGGTTGGGGTAGCTGAGTCTGCTTGTTGTTGGAAGTCCGCTCCTGCAGTGGCCGTGAGGAAGCGTTTCCGTTCACGCTGGGAGATTCGAGGATAACATGAAACTTAATGAAGTGAAACAGGATTGCATTTTGCTCAGAGTGATTCTATTATGCCTCACTTAGGGCTGTATTATTACTCACCTCAAATTGCTAGCTGTTACTGTCTTTTCATGTAAATTTTTTTAGCTATATATTGCTCATTATTTTATGTGCTTTTAAAAATTTTTTTTATTTGTGTTATATTTATTTTTTACTTTTCTATCTTTTGCAACAGTGTAACAGAAGGTTTATTTTAATGGCAGGTTTCTCAGCACTTCCCTTAGGGGTTTCCATGTTAATGTCCTTAAAATTGAATCATTAACTTTCCCAAGTTGTAAAGCGATGATGAAAGACAATATAGCACAGTCTGTAACTTTATTTTACAAAACTTTATCAGAATTTATCTACCTGATATGCAAAGGGGGGAAACCCCAGAAGCCTCATTTTCCCCCAGCTTGCATTATTCGCTCCAGCTGCATGCTGTATTTCGTTTACCTAAAGAGTGCCTTGCTACCGTAGATGTCCTGACTGGGTTTGCTGGCTTGGTTCTTGCCCGCAACCGCGAGGAAGGGGACTAGGAGACCCCCAGCGACCCCTTCCAGACCCATATTCCTAGGCCAAGCTCCTACGGACTGGGCACAGGGGGGGAAGATTTTTCAGATGTTTTGATGCAAACACAACTGCTTCCTCGGGGAGCGATTTGGCGTGCGTTGCCTTAGCGAACCGCGCTTGCGTAAGCAGCCCCCCGCCACCCTCTGAGCTGTACTAGTACGGCCATTTGTGGGGCTGGTGGCGAACCGCATCGGGGAACGGCCGCGGGTTCGGAAGTGCCTTTTCTTCTTTGGTTGTCGGTTACTTTTAACTCTGATCTGTCTGGCTGGGCGGCTGCTGTGCTGGGGCTGAGGAGGTGGCCTGGGAGGAGGGAACATGTGGCAGGGAGCAGGAGGTAAGGGCTGTTTCTGCCGGCATCGCTGCTGCTGAAAAAAGTAATTGCTTATCAAATTGTGGTCAGCAGTAGGTGTCATGTGGTTACGGCAGTTGCTTGAAAAACGTAGTTGAATGCTCAGATGTCTCAGCACAGTTGTGTGCACATGCAGTTAGCTATATACGTGAAGAACTGATTCTTTATTTCTGTTGTAATTCTGAGGTTTCAGCTACAATCTTACTTTTGTAATATATAGCTATGAGTTTGCATAACTTCAGGAGGGTTTCAAAAACCCATTTTTCTGGAAAATAAACCTAGGCGTCATAAGGTTATGGATTTTATTAATCAGATTATATTCAGCTGGATAGGTGGATGCCTGAAATTCTAGGAGGGAAGATTAAGTCACCCTTAAGAGAGTGCTTCTAATCCTAGGGAGTGTTATTGTCACCTGCATGCAATTTACTCTTTTACATCTATATATAATGTTAAACATACTTTTGAATGTAGCATAGACCTGCTCTGAATGGCAGAAGTGATGCAGCAAATAACACTGTTTTAATTGGTATGGTGAGACTGAAAAGTCAATGGAGCGTACAATTTCTATAATCTGCAGTCTGGAGAGCATTGATGCTTTTGTGCATTGTTTTAGGACTTGTTCTCGTTCTTACTTCAGGCACCTTGTTCCTCTGTCATGATCCTATTGTAGGCAGTAAGAAAACACAGCACATCAACTCTGTGGAGTATGTGTTCATATTTAGAGAATGATGGTACACTTTCTTGTTCACAAAACTCGAAGGAGTAATTACTTGCTAGTACAGTCTTTATTCAACAGAGCAAAATCACAGAGTTTTTTTATTCTAGTGTAAACCAAGAAACTGTGTTAGAGTTAAGGAAAGAGTTAACTTTACTGTTTGTCCTATGGTGGGTCACTAAAACTGCAGTTTGGATTATCTTCTTAGAGTCCATGCAGATTTAAAAAACAGATTTAAAAAAAAATATGTTCATTTTATCCATTCTTTCTAAGAGGAAATTGATTTCTTGCCAGCAGCCTATGAAAATCGAATACATCTTCCATATGCTATATTGTCAGCTGTATTAATTGATATATATTGATGTGTCTGTGAGCTGTGAAACTGCAAGCTACCCCTTGCCTGCAGGCGGTAGGCTCCCAGTCTGTGGTTTGCAGAAATCTGGAAAGGTGCAATCCTTTAAAACCAAAACCAAAGATATCCAGAGTAATCACTCTTTTTTTATTTCCACTGAGAATGAAGGTGTTTTCTATTCAGCTTATTGAACTGCAAAGATAATTTTGTTTTCTTTGGAAGCTGTCAGCCCTTGCTGTGATGTGGTAAGTGGAACTGCTGTCGCCAGTAGGACTATACACCAATTCAGCTGCTCTGGACGAAGATACCTGGATGGAGACTGTTGTCTTCTGGATTGTCTCCTTGTCTCTCTCAGGATTGTAAGATGCTGGATGTCACTACATGCAAGGCAAGCCATGATCTGAGTACAGAATCTTTGCAGTTAAGGTCCCTCATCCTTCTGGTTTTGGAAGAGCGCGCTCTGTTTTCAGCGGTGCTGTATGCCCAGCATACATGCCATAGGCACCGTGGTAGTGCAGGTCAGGGTCCCATGGAATCCAGGTATAGCCAAGAGGCTATACATACGGTATCCTTCCTTTCCCTGTAAAGGCAAAATCCATCACTTTTGTCTCTGCAGCATTTTAAGCTGTGCAGGCCCCTGAGGCAAGAGATCATCCCTGCGGCAGCAAGAGAACCTGCTCGGCGGTAAGATTAGCCAGCGCTTTGTGGCAGACCTCCTGCCCCGGCTGCAGCCGCTGGGAATTGCGGAACTGGCTTGAGGGAGGGAGACAATACTATTAGTGAGCTGGGATGAGTTGAGTCCTCGTTAGTAAAACTCTGTCGGTTACTTTACCTACAATACAAAAGCCATGGAATAGTTGTTTCCCAGCTGCAGTGCAGGGTTGGAGAGCTGCAGGTTATCTGCAAACCAGGATTTCTTCCTGCTTTTCCATGGGACTTTAAACAAATGAAGCAGCATTTTTTGCTGTTGTTTGTTTTGTGTGTCATACTTATTAGCTTCTGTTTGCTTCATCTGGTGGGATAATGAAGTAAGAAGGTAGTAAATGAAGTTCAGTGTTTGCTTTTAGACAATGTTACCTGTCTGTTAATGTCACCAGTGTTACCAATCACTGAAAGATTGTTGCTGAAGGATTGTCGGTCTCTTTTTTTTTTCCTTTTCTGATATTTTGTTGTAAGATGATTTTCTGGACTTTGGTGTGAACATTGTCTCAGGGTGTTATGTAAACAACCGAATGATGAACAGATGTGTGGAGATACTGTCTTTTTTTATATGTGTTGTATGTTTGGTCTATGTTATGGATGTACCTCCACATTCGTACGCACCAAGAAACAGGTTTGCAAGTTGATGCAAAGTATAAGTTGGGTAACGCTATTTAAGTGAATAGAGTTAAAATTAATATAAAAACAATACACCTGAGATAAACTGGGCTCCTTTTACTATTAAACATTATTTTCTTTAACTGTTCTTGTTCTCACCAGAATCTATTCAAATCTATTCTTTCACAAGAATCTATGAATCTATTTCAATGGGGAATATTGTCCTTGAATGCTTTTTGAATGGTTAAGTACATTAGTTGCTGCCAGAGGATCGTCATAACAGTGACCGGAAGTGATGGCAATGTGCAGCCCTAGGCCATATGTGCGTATTTAGTTATAATGTACATTATTGTTCTTTTAACTGATTGGTAGGTTATTTATGGAGACTAATTTCTCACCGTTTTCTTTCCAATTCTCCAAGTTTTTTGCATGATCTGGGAGGGACTGGGAATTACAAATTTTCCTTCTGTTGGATGAGAGCTGGCCTGTGCTTGTCAAGAGACATGTCTCTTCTGGTCTTGACCCTTGGTGATACCATCAAAACGATATCTACAGCTTGCCAAGAGATGCGACCAAACTTCTGGGATTCCACAACTGTTTCAGTTTGCCAGTGTCCTTGCCTACACACACCATTTACACTCCACTTCTTCTGCAGTAACAGCATACCTAATGTTCAGAAAATTCTCTGGAATTCATTTTAAGCATTAGGTAAAAGTGCAGATGAAAATACGGTAAAAGACATTTCAGTTCTTGATTGCACAGTTGGAAGCAAAGTTCCAGAGAGGAGACAAATAGAAGAAGAAAACATTGTCTTTGGATATTTCAAAAATGAAAGGTGTTCCCTAGCCATTGCAGAACATCCCAGAGGCAAACTTTTGGGTACAAAAACTGAGAAGATGTTTCAGCTAACAACTACCAAACTCCTGCATCCCCTTTTCTGAATAGGACCTGAAAGTCGTCTTAAAGTTGGGAATTTAACTCCTTATTCTCAGTCGTCAGCAGGACTTCTCTCCCTTTGTTCAAGATGGAAACAGTCTCCTGTCTTTCATTTTTTTTTCATTCAAAGCTTCCTTCCTTCCTTCCTGCAGTTTATGGATTTCTCCCAATGTGGATGTGATGATTCGCATTTCCCAGATGTGAAATGCAAATGTGGGAAGCAGGATCTTTCCCTTGCCTCTCCAGGGCTTTCTCAGAATCTGTGGTGCTGTTGAGTTTCTTAACTAATGTGTCCCTTCTGATTGAAATGGTTTTCCTGCTGGCCACAGCGTTTTTGGGGCTGTTACAGTACTTAATAAGTCATGTCTTGGAGTGTTCATTGTACACACATCTTAAGCTTGTTTGGCTTTGAAAGTTTCTTGAAGACCACACAGAACTTCTTAATTTAGTCCATTGACATAGGCAAAGACCTCCTCTCCACTTTAGGGCTTATCTCCTCAAGTTGTCATGTTTGACAATACCAAGCTCCTTCGACGGAGGAGTGCTTGGAGCTTGTTGAGGCAGCCTGCTGGTTGGTGCACAGCTGAGAAGCTGGTAGGACAGGGCTGCGCGCTGCTTGTCTCTGGTTGGAAAGAATAAATAGAATTATTACATGCAGCTAGTTTATTCTTAATGAAGCTTAATGGAGTGGAGAGTAATCTTGGGGAGTTGAAAGCTACCTGGCTTAATTCTGCCTTTTGCTTATGATGGGCGCTACAGCGAAACAGCCCACACATGACTGAGGGAAACTCTGACAAGTGTCATTTTAACAGGCTCAGCTGGTTGTCAGAAAGGATGGGATAACGAAAGACTTCAAATAAGACCTCTTGCATGGGCGTCTCGGGCACATCGGCAGAGGACTCTCTTATTGGGCAACTTTACCCTTTTACTTTTATCCAAATGAGAAAGTAAATCCTAGGAGACGGTTGTGAAAACCTGGTATGTGAAGCTACTTCTTGGACAAACTCCTTGAAAATTAGATAAAGTTAGTGTCGTTGCTCCTAGAGAATATAGCATGTAAATGATGCTGTCAGAGTACCAATGCCTCCTGGTATGGAAGGACTTTTCAGTTGTCACTGAAGCACTAAATAACAATTGGAAGGGGGAAAAATGGAGAGAAAAAAGAAAAAAACAAAACCCAAGAAGATGTGAAGGTGGTGACAGGCAGGATAATGTGTGAAACAAGTGGCGTATGTTTTAAGGCTGTTGTGAAGGAGGAAAAGGAAATCAGCTGGCACTTGAGGACTGATTAGAAGTTGGTTGTTTTTCTTTTTTCTTCAGGTGAACTTGGAGGTTTGTAATCAAGTTTATCGAATGCAGCCTGACCTAATGTGAAATGTCTGCTCAAGAAGACAAGTGATCTAACAATGCAGGAGTTGGAGTGTGCAAGCTGAACAGAGCTTTGTTCAGAAAGAAGGTTCACAGGCAAACGTTGATATCAACATTTTTCAGGTGTTTTTGAGGCTACCAACATATACAGGTGTTACTTAACTGGACATGGAAACTTAGCTCAGTGAGAGATCTGTCAGCTGAGAAATAGATATTCATTGAATTTGACCTTAATTTTTGTTTATCAGTTTTGACGTTAATTCGAGAGTATCCTTTTGTGATTGTGGTGTTGGGGAATTTATGGATAAACCGACAGTTCCCTGTAACAGCTGTTCTTGGGGATACTCCAGGTTACTTTTTCAGCTAATTCAGAAGATGTAATTTAAATTATTTAATGCTCTCATATTAATTACAGTTTATTTAAGATAAATATGCTCTCATAATAGTTATAGTTATAGATGGGGTGAATTTCCATTATAAATAGAAGGCGTTCTTGAAAAAATTCACTAGGGCCTGTTTTCTTTCAAGGAAAAAACTTAATTTCACATGAAAAAGATTTTAAGGAATATCATCCTCTGTGTATAAACATTGTTTGTAGATGTAATTTTTGTTGTGTGATTGTTCTTGAATTATTTTTGTTTATTTTGTCATTCCACGTAATAAGTTGTTTAAAGTGAAACTGATCCCACTAAATGGATTATTGATAATGGGATCTAGTTCAGGGACAACTACAAGGTTGGCTGGAATAACAGGATAAAAGGATAAATGTTGATTTCCCCTTTTAAGTCTCTTGTTTTTTGGTTCCCAAGTTGACATGTGGTAAGACTTCGACCAAATGATATTCATATGACTGTCCAATCTGAACGGCTAGCAAATGCATTTCTTCACGATGGCTCCTTGACCAGTAATGTCAATAAAGCAGCTGAGATAGAGGATCCAGGACTACATTTTTTTCTTTTTTTTTCTAACTTTCTCATAACTTGTGGGAGCATGGTAACAGTTTGGAAGTCTGTACTTATTTCTACAATCTTTTTCCTGAATTTTTGAGCCAGGTGTTTGTTTTTATGAACTTTCTAATGCGGTGGTTCAAGACGCTTTGATAAATGGCCTGCAGTTGGTCTGTAGGATCACATGAAGCAGCAGAGCCTGCATAGTTTGCTTCTGAAGTGTTTCCATTTAAGAGTTTGCTGATAGGAGTGTTTGGGTACTTTACTGGAGCTTTGGCAGGCTGGGCTGGTTCTGTGGTTGTAAATGCTCTGCTGCTCTCAGCTGCTGTAATTAGGACTGGGTTTAATAGGAAGAAGAGATGGCGCATTTTTATCAATTCTTTTATGACCAGTTCTTAGCTAAATTTCTGGGGTTTTTTTCTTAGATAGTATCAGTCTCTTTCTCTCTTTTTTCCCTTTTCAAATCCTTTGAAATGTCACCGTTTATGGGCTCTCTTATCATTGCTATCTAACATTTAACAAGATGACTCCCTAATGTCTTGTCTGACTGCTCCATATGGGATCTTTTCCTCTTTCTTTTATAGCTATCTGCCTTTTCAGGGTAGCTGTTGAAGAGAAAAGGCAAACATGATACAATCTGGGGAAACTGGTTTCCTGTTTTCCTACGTACTGTCTCATTACTCCTAACATAACTTGAATTTTTCTTCTGTAAAATTTCTGCCCTCCCACTTACAAGTTCGTTTTCCTGCCAGAGGTACCCTTGGGTCCTTTGCTGCAGAGTCCTTGGTCTTGTGCTTTTTATGAGTTAAGCTAAGCCCATGCTGCTTGTGGTTGGCTGGTTTTTTAAGCATTCTCTCCAGTCACATCTCCTTAAGTTCCTTGAATGTGAACATCAGCACGTTCGAAGTTGTAGTGTCATATTCTACTTGCTGACAGTTCTGTGTGTCTATGGAGCCAAGAAGATACAAGCTGAGGAGCTGTATGGGAACACCAGAGAAAATGAAAATGGAAATTAACTTTTAAAGAATTAAAATGGCTGAAAATCTAGAGAGCAAAGGTAAAACATACCTAATAGGACAGGTAGCTTTTTTTTTCATGTTTCACTTACCAAAACAAAAACATTCTCCATGGAGAGAAATGTTCTTTAACATAAAATTGAGAAACTGTATTTCTGGCCTGCGATACTAATTAGCAGAAGTACACCCTTACGTAGCATGGAAAGTTCCCGCTGATCATTCCTGAAAATGATGTAATTGAGCAGCTGCACCAGTATTCACTCAGCAGAGGGAACTTCAGGCACTTTCCTCAAAGCTTTAAAGATTCCCTAAAAGCTAAAATAAGATATTAAGCAAGGATCTAGCTGAAATACGGATGGCTTGGTGAGGCTGAATGAAAGCATGAAGAATGTGCTGATCTGCTCAAGGTGTGTCGGTTGTTTGTTAACTTTCAGTGTGTGATTTCACGCAGCCAAACTATTACTTGTGAGTAGATGCAGGTTTGCATGACGTGCATGCCGTCGAATATGTTCTTCCTGCTCAGAGATTTTCTTTTTTTCATGGCATGCTAAGAGTTTTTCCTCTTGACCTCCATCTGTTTCCTTGTCGTTCATTTTCGTATTTGATGTTTCCTTCCCAGCTTACTAGCTTCCCTGTCGTTATTTTCTGAGGTTTGTGTGCCATGACACACGCATAAACCTTCTTGTACAGAAATGTGCACATTGGTATGTACCTATGTCTATATATACTATACCTATAGTATATTATATTATGCTTTTTTTAAATAGAGTAAATGTGATCTGTGGAGTGACTTCTCAGAAATTTAGAAATTTTTCTTCCATTACTGCTGAGCATTTTATTAATGCACCATTGTATATACAATAATTATATATTATCATTATTAAAAGGAAAAAGTAATAGTGGCTTTGAAATTGTAGTAGGGCTATCTTAATTTTACAGAGTTCGAGGTTTCAGCTGAGAGCCCCCCAAGAAAAATAATGGTCACAGTGACAGTTTGCTATCGTGTGGTGCATATTTTCCACCAGAAGAGCACCTATGGCATTAAGTATCCTAATAGCTTTGTTTTGGAACATAATCTTGTGTGAATGAAAGGAAATAACCTGCTTTGCCTTCTCACGCCTAATCAGTTTTTGCAAATAAATCTTGCATATTGAAGGAGCAGAAGATGAATTGATGCTAACAGCAGCCCTAGAGCATCAGATAAATACAGGCAATCTTCTGGATAGCTTGCTCTGTAGGTACAGAATTTGTTTTCTAAAAATTAGTTATCTTCTTTCCCTTTAGAAGGCACTTCTGTAAGATTCACATCTTGAAAATTAACGATGAGAATTATTTTTCCACATGAATTGTTAAAAACCCCGCAATGCTACTCAGGCACTGAATGCTTCAAACACAGGGGAAAAAGGTGTCTTTGTTTAAGTGCAGTTCCTCACTTTACTAAAACCCAGACAGGAACCTCAAGGACATTATAAACCAAATTAGTTTTGCATAACTTGAATAAGGCTTTTCCATAAACGGAAGGGCTGAAAAGATGACCTTCATAGGTGACCCTCCACTGGGGACATACCAGTGTCGGTCTACATCAATTTCTTATCAGAGACAAGACATAAGAGCTAGCAGCAACCACAGCTTTTGGGTGGCCTTGGGCACTCCCAGGTGTGTGCAGGAAGGTGTGTCACCTGTCTGCAGCCCCTTGGCTTTACCCAGGCACAGCTGCACTGTTGGTGCCTGAGCACTCCTGGGGTGCCAGATAACACCCTAATTTTCTCTGGAGGGATCAAATAGCATTTGCTTGGTATTGCCTTTGCTAAGTCATCTCTAGCTAACCCAAAGAGAGGTTTATTTTTGGATCCTTATCACCAAAGTAGAATCTGAGGTGTGGAATAGTAGAAGGGGAGAGCAGTGATGTCCACGGGCTGCATAATGGTCTGAGAAAAACCGTCCTATTCCCACATGTTCCATGGCAGCTTTGCAGTAGTATTCTTTCTCAGGGCAAGATTTTCCCAAAGATGGAAAAATTAATATACCAGATGTGGGAAAAGCATCAGCTGAAGATAACTTTGAATAAAAAGCTTGTTCAGAATTTCCAAACAGTTATGGTCATATGTTAATGTTTCTATAAGGATGTAATGGGTTACTAATAAGTGCCTGACCCAGAGAAGTGCACAGGTCCTCGAGCGGATAGGGATGACTCAGAAAATGATTGGACTATCACATACTTAAATTTAACCGTAAATGACTAGTGCTTGACAAAATGTTTAGTCATCATTAATATGGTATAAAACTCAAACGTAACAGATAAATGTAATGTAATTATAAATCAATAAATGTATAGGTAACTGTAAACAAGCAAACAAACCTCCATAACCATTGCCTACCCAGCATGTATTTGAAACAATTGTTAGAAATAGATATTAGAAATATTAGGAAAATGTGGAAATATTGAAAAATGTAGAGTTTTTATTACAATAGCAAGTATTTTAAATTACCGTTAAATTAAAGCTGGCGTTAAATCCGGCTGGCGGCCGG
>NW_010522948.1:0-3806 GCF_000687285.1 Phaethon lepturus
GGGGGCCATGGGCTTCACATCGCGCTCCGGGGCTCTGTCAGGCACCAGCGGCTCAGAGGACGCGTAGGCAGTAATCTCTCTAGCAGCTGAAACCCAAATCCCCCTCAGCAACGGCAGGACGGCTTGGAGGGGGCTTTGGTTCAGAAAACAGGTATCACGGCCTCTGGTGGAAAGTTAGGTGGAATGAGTCCAGGACAGGGACGCAGGGCCAAGCACTCATGGGTGGTTAGGTCCCAAAGGTGCAGGTAGATACGTAGAGCCATTTGCGAAGAGATCTGGACCCCTCTTTCTGGTTGCGTGCTCTATTGCTCTGAAAAAAACCCCTTTTTTGGTATCTGAAGCCAAGGAACCCAAAACTGTACCAGCATCTCGGGTGATCTGACAAAGGAGGTGAGGGGAACAGCCTCTTGCCTTGGTTCCTCCGGAAAGGTCAGCAAATCCGCCTGGACCTTCTGGAGGTCATCTGGGTGGCACGGCGGTAGGAAAAAAAAGCTAAAAAACGGGTTGCATTTCTTCTTCCCTGCATCCTCAAAGCGTTCTCCACGAAAGGGGACCTTTTGCCAGCATTGTGCAACGCTGGCTCACGTTTCCCTTGAACTTTAGCCCTCCTTTCATCTATGCCAGGGTAACCTCCAGGGGAAAGAATCTTGCTGATTCCCGATTTCAACCGCTATCAAAACTTTTCAGCTCCGTCCCAGGCCATTGTTCTGTGTCCTGTCATCCACGTTGTCCCCGGGACAAGGGCAGCCGTGTGCGTGGATCAGCTGGTGGCCCTCCGTCGGAGCCACCGCTCCCACCTCCGTCCCCGCAGGCTGCCGGCAAAGCGATCGTGCAGATGGGTTGTGAAGTTAGCGTTGTCCCCATCGTTTTATAGTCCCGCAAAAAGCCACGCTGAACTTTCAGATATTTGTTTGTTTGCTTGTTTTGGCACGAGGGAAAAGGGCCAAATTTAAGCTTGGGGAAACGTATCCTGCCTCCTTCATCTTGCATTGTGGCTCCGACTGGAAAAGCTGTTCCCTGCTTCCTTCCCTTATCGCTTAATTAGGTGGTTAATGTGGGAAAGGCAGCTGGACAGCAAAAGGCACAATCCACGTGTTAAGCGTTATTGCTGCAGTTATTAATAGCCTAACTCTTGGACAATGTTTCTGGGCAAGACCGGATCCAGGAATCGCAGTTTTGGGGCGCGAGGTCTGCTTTTGGGGGGCTCTCTGGGTGCCTTTTTCTGCCAGCTGATGGTTGCTCGGCCGGTGACTCCGTTCCCGCAGGGTGTCGAGCTGGAGGACAGCATAAGTCCGCAGGCACCGGGGCGGGCGGGGATGGAAGCTTTCCTCTTTTTTGGAACATCAGGGGTAGGGGGTTCACGTGGACAAAATCTGCTGCCCACATTACAGCCACCCAGACCCCCCCATCTTTCCAGGAAAGCCCGACTCTCAGCCCAGCCTTCCCAGGTCCTTTTTTGTTGGAAATTACGATGAGCCATGTGTAATAATCTCAGCTGGCTCTTTCCTGGAAGAAGACTTTGCCGTCCCACCCTCCTGCTGCCCTTCCCCACCCCGGAGCGCTTCTTCCAGGGTTGCCTCCAGCCCTGCCAGCTCTTCCAAGACCTCTCAAGATCATCTGTTTCAGATGAGGCCGGTCGCCTGCAGCCCAGCATCCATCTCGGCGGGAGCCGGGTGGTTTTTAGCAGAAGGGGATATAATACTGGGCATTAGGACTGGGCTCTGCTTGGGTTTGTTTGGGGTTTTTTTTCCCCCTTTAGTGTTTTTTGGGGTTTTTTTTGCTCAGATCCAGATTTATTAACCCCACAGGGTCAAGCCTCGTAGGCAGCGGTAAATCTGTGTTTGTATTCGAGTTGAAGGGTGTGGAAGGGGCGAGGAAGACAAGCGCTGTATTAAGGACCTTAATTTAACTGCCAGGATAGTTCTGGGTGTGGATACAGGATCCCTACTCTGAGAGCATCCTCGAGGGGGTAAAGCAGTTCCTGCTCTGTCTCCAAAGCTTGGAGACAAAACCCACAATTTTTAAGCTTCCTTGAGGCGTCTGCAGATGATGCAAAGACATCTAAGGGAGGCAAAACCACCTAAATTATGTGAAAGCCCATCCCAGACTTGCCTTCAGTTGGAGGAATCCTGATTCATATCACTGGTCTTGAATCCTACAGGCATTCCAGAAGAAACTGGGAGATAAATTTGATCCAATAAATCTATAAGGACTAGGTATTGCTGGATTTACTTGTTCAAATTCTGTATTTGTGTGTTACACGTTAAACCGGTGCGTCCATGTTCTGCAGACTTGACCAGAAAAGTGGGAATTCAGCCTGGAGGAAAACATCGACACAACTAAAAGCAGAAAATACAGGACTCCTACAACCCCTCCTCTGTACGGCTGAGTTAATGTGTGCATCCTCTTCCTCCCCGAGCCAGGAGCCACCACACTGCATCTCTTGTCTGCACAACCATCCTCTGCAGAGCAGGACACCCACCGGAGCGTGGTACCACCGCCTCGCCCGAGGCCGGGGATGGCCATTGTGGTCCAGACAATGGTTGCGGAGCGTGAATGGAAAATGATCTCCTGTGTTGGGCTGACAACCGGCGCTCTGTTCCCCGGGCAAGTTCTCAGCTCCTGGGCGAAGGGCACGCTCCCACCCCAGGCAAGCCAGGCTTTGATCTTCCTGCCGGCTGCATTGCATTTTCTTACTGCTCCTGAATAATTCAATAGATTAAAAAAAAAAAAAAAAAAAAAGAAAGAAAGAGGAGAGGGAAAATATTCTTTTTCAGCCTTATTTACTGGTTACTCTTCAGGAGTCCTCCGTGAAGCCTGCTTATAAGAGCGCAGCAAGGAAAGAGAGAGGCAGGGAAGCTCCCTGGTATACCCATGCTCACGCAAGACGCGCGTTTATCTGAAACCACTTTTCTCTCACGGTGATGAGAGCACAAATTCGCCCTGAACGTGTAGAGGACAGCGGGTTTTAGCATTTTCACACGCTGCCTTTTGCGTGTTGTCAAGAAGCTGGGTATTAGTTGGGAAATACGTGCGTGTTGGGAACTGTATGTGATAACGGGAGCTGAGGATGAGGTTTTTTCCTAGCTGATGCTATCCTAAAATTCTGATAGGCTCTGTCCCCTCCTTACCCAGCCCGCGAACCCCGTATCTGCCTGCCTCTGCCTTGCATCCCGTGGCGGCGCGGAGCAGGGAACGACCGTGGGAGCGGAGCTGTAAAGAAAATAATCTGGCCTGTTTCTCAGCAAAAGTGCCAGGAGGAAGGGGCTGGGGCGAAGGAGATCCGAGTCCTCTCCCACCCGGCCCCTCCACGTCCACGGGCCTCGTGCCGTGTTACTCCAGTTTGCACACTGGTGCGGTCTGGCTGGCCAGAGCGGGGAACGGAGGAATTTGGGGAAAATAGGTGGAGGACAGGTTTTTTGCATGACAAAATATGTGAATTGTCAGGCCCCTTTTCTCAGTTTTTCTACTTTTTTTTTTTAATGTACTTTTGAGGAATGTCCAAACATAGAAAACTTTAGCCCAACAGGAATTTCATCCAAAGAATTTATGAGCAACTTAAAAAGAGAAGGCACTGAGAAGAAACTGAAAGCCAGATGTAACTACAGCTTTAGATGGCTTTTAGTTTAGTTTCAAATTTTGCAGGGGCTCTAACTGGGAGCCTTAGGATTTCTGCAATGTCTGTAACCGGGTATTGAGGCAACCGTGAACTTTTGATCACTTATTTCCTGGTCTTCTACCCATCTCCAAAAGGGAGTATCTGACCATCTCATTAAACTCTTGCTTTTAGATGCTGGTATGAGGAA
>NW_010522948.1:3824-4364 GCF_000687285.1 Phaethon lepturus
TAGAAATGCTGTGAAATCCTGGACTCGGGAGCTGCGAAACACCCCAAGCAGTGCAGAGACCAGCTCCTCTTGAAGGCACAACCCAGGGACTTGGCTCCGGAGACAAAAAAATTATTCAAAATAAACAGGTAAGCAATACCTCTCGTGTTATACTTCAACACACACTCGCACTGATCTGGCGAGACGAGCAAACCTTTGCTTTGCTAAGGAGGGGAAGACCAAAATAGCTACGGGTTGGGGAGGAAAGGTGCAACCCAAGTGGCTTTGGAGGAGGAGGGCAAAGCAGAAAACCACCGGCTGGTAACCGGAGTGAGCTCCCACAACACAAGCAAGCGGTCCAAGGTGTTGCTTTGGGGAGGACATCCTTGGCTAACCCTCTGTCAGGCAGGACGGGGGTGAGGGGTGAGGCTGAGAGATGCTCAGGGCACAGGATTTCCCCATTTTCAAATAAGGGCTCAGACCTTCTGAAATTGGTACCATTTTTTTGCGGGGGGGATCAGTGTCAGTCCCAGTGGCTGCTGGAGGAATCAGGAAACGCTC
>NW_010522948.1:4395-7521 GCF_000687285.1 Phaethon lepturus
CAGTAACAGCTCTACAAGGGAGGTGGGGGGGCAAGGATTGAGAAGAAAATCTAGGCTAAACCAGGCTGGAGGAGACTTGCACAGCTTCCCTGTGAAATGATAAGGGATAATTAGGGCAAGACATCAGCACCCGCCCGACATAGCATCCTCTGCTGCCCCTTCTCCTTTGCTTTGAAGGAGAGCGTGACCCCTTGGCGGCATCCCTGGCTGACGTGGGGGTGTTGGCCCACAATTTGGGGGAGAGCAGCCTCCTCCTCTCTCCCCCACCCTGCACCCCAGCAGCATCAGGGCCTGGTGCTCTCCAGCGTGTTTCGCTTCGCGCTCTGTTTTGCCAGCGACTGTTATTAAGAAATAAGGCTCTGCCTTTTTATCATTCCTCTGAGCGTCTGTCTGATGTCATTCTGTCTGGCAACCGAGCGATCAAAAGAAGCTCCCCGGGGAGAAATTTCTCAAACAAATAGCCAGCGAGAAAAAAATAATACCCCATTAAATATAATAAAATGCAAAAGCCACAGCGTCTCCCTGATAAACGAAAAGGCAGTGTAAGCCTAGACTCCGAACACAGAAACTTGCCTCCCACCATCCACCAAGGGCCAGGCTCGTCCAGAGCGTAGCGTGCCCCGCGCTTACCTGGATGATTATTCTTAATCGAAGCTATTTCGGAGTCTGAGATCACGAGGCTCGAGTCCAGGCTCTCGCGACACACGTGTTTTGGCCAGCAACACCCGCTACCATCACTCCTCCCTGTGCAGAGCCTCCGCGTGTCACACTGGGACCTGCAGATCAGGCAGTTTTAGCTCTTAAGGTTTTTAAGCAGATTGGGTTTCGGGGGTTTTTTTGCCTTTCTGCAAGGCGTATGTATGCCTGCAAAGCGAATTCTGGCTCTGCTCCTCCATACCCATGAGCAGGGGTGACAAACACCCCGTCGCCAACCCCTGCGAGCCCCTGGGGTGCGTGTCGGCTTCCAGTTTTGGCAGCTCTGATTTCTCTTTGATTTGTGCGGCGCTGGCAGCGTCCTAAGAGACCTGCTCACCACAACGGGTAAGACCGAAGGAATTTAATGCCACCTGATGCAAAGCTTCATCCCTCCCCAGACCGGGGGAAGAGTCCCCTGAATGCCGAAGCACTTCGCGGCCACGTTTTCGGAAGGAAAACGACCGAACAGTGACTCGGCTCGGGATTTGGAAAAGAAGGATAGGAGGAATGCTTTTGAATCTGTCAGAGCAGAGCGTTTGAAGAGGAGCTGTTGTGGAAGGGAGCGTGCGCGCTGATGAAAAGCCGCCCATTTGAGCTAGATCCCAGCTGAATTATCTTGGACCCGTCACCCACACATCTGTAGCTGCGATCCTCCTTTCCAAGCTGCTTCTCCTCGGGGCACTTCGCAGAGGTCATTCCTCTTCGCACGCCTCGTTCCCCCTTGCCTCGCAAATCTCTCTGCCGTTTTCTTCCCTCCTGCTGGGAGGTTTTGGGTCCTTCAGCAGAGCCCCTCTCCTCCTTTTCCCCCCAAAAAACCGCCTGCTCTTCGCTCAGCTTTGCTGGGAAACTTCCCACGAGCAGCTCTGCCCGTCATCAGCCGCAAAATCCAGGTCCCTCTTCTGTCGCCGGGGCCCAAAGCGGCGAGCGGAGCTCGCTCTCGCTGGCAGCCCCAGGCCGGGGAGGCTTTGCTGGGAAACTTCCCACGAGCAGCTCTGCCCGTCATCAGCCGCAAAATCCAGGTCCCTCTTCTGTCGCCGGGGCCCAAAGCGGCGAGCGGAGCTCGCTCTCGCTGGCAGCCCCAGGCCGGGGAGGGCGTCCCGCAGCCCCGAAATGAGGCGGCGGTGGTTTCTTCGCCGTTTTGCAGGATGGCTTCCGCAAAGCTGAGACAAAATCCAGCGCGGAAGCTTCCCGGGGAGCAGCGCCAGGTCAAGAAGCGTCCGCAGAATACGGCAGGGTTGTACCAAAAGCATCCCTGCTGCCTGCAGGATCTCAGCCCTGGTCCGGGGCTGTCACGCTGGGGCTGGGGTCTCGTGGGTTAGGGTAGCTGCAGCAATGGCAGGGCACACACACACCATTTCCAGGGCTCCAGGCAATAAAACTGTGAGAGGGGAAACTGAGGCACGGACCTGGCCCTTTCCTTTGAAGAAGGAGAGCTTCTCCAGACCTCTGCATGATCTAAAGAGATGGGGCAGACAGGGATTTTGCTGTGGCCAGGATCGGGGCAAAAGTGAGACTGGCTGCAAAGGGAGCAAATCTAAGCTAAATTCAAGTTCAAGCTAAAGCATAAACTGGGTAAATGACAGTTTTGACACACATCTGCTCCGCTTCTAGTCGCTCGTCGCTGCCTCAGCTTCCCCTTGAATAGAGATTTTTCTCTGTCTCCTCCTCCGCTGTGAAATCCTACACAAATCTCCGTTTCCAGCCCTCTTAGGTGTGACCCTCACCCCCAAGCCCCCCAGTCAAACCCTTTTGGGTCTCTCTTAAAGGGGCTGGTTATCTCTCACGCTTGGCTGAGGGAGCTGCAAGGTTTTTCAATCATCTGCTAATGATAGGAAAGCAGCTTTTATTCCCTCTCTCCCCTGGTCTTGGCAGGAAAGGTGGAATGCGGATCGTGAGAGGAGCAGCCACCTTTCAGGCCAGCAGCTGCTTTGGGGGATGGGTTAGATAAATGTTAATAAATTAGATCCATTTATCTAATTTATTAGATAATTAGCTCAATCGATCCCACCGGAGGGACCAACCCAGCTTCGAAGCGCTTGCACGCCGGGCGAGGCCGAGGCGCGATTTCCCCCTCGCCTGGCGAAGGGGGAGCGGGGTACGGCTCGCACGGGGAGGACGCGGCAGGCTCCCGAGTGAAACCTTCCGGGTGCTTTCCCATCAACCTGTTGCTCTTACCCACTTGGCCGGCCACCCGCTTTCCGTGGCGGCAACGGGCCACCCCCAATGCATCCTTCGGAAGGAGGTGGCACCCGGGGAAGGAGGACTCATCTGGAGTATTGTGGCCAGTTCTGGGCTCCCCAGGTCAAGAGAGACAGGGAACTTTTGGGGAGAGTCCAACGGAGGGCTACGAGGATGATTAATCATCTGGAACATCTCTCGTGTGAGGAAAGGCTGAGACCTGGGGCTGTTCGGTCTGGAGAAAAGAGGGCT
>NW_010522949.1:0-12563 GCF_000687285.1 Phaethon lepturus
TCACCCTGCCCAGGTGAGGGAAATCCCCTGCCAGCGCCGGGGGGCTGTGGGAGGGGTCCGCTGTGGGCAGAGCAGGGGGTCCCATCCTGCCCGGCGGTGTCTGGGAGCTGCCTTGGGACGCAGGCCAGCCCTCGAGAGGGCTCCTCTCGCTGGGGATGCTGTAGGGGAGACACCTCCGGCTTACGGTGCAGGGAAGCCCCTGGACCAGGGTGCTGCTGGAAGGGGGATCCCAGCTGTGGGGGGGAAGCGGGTCCTATCCTGCCTGGGGAGGGTCTCCTGCCTCAGGGTGCCTTTGGGAGGAAGGATCCTCACCCTGAGGGGGTCACCTTTTGGCCTGGGGGCTCCCCTGTCTGAGGGTGCTATTGGAGGGGAGATCCCCGCTGTGTGGGGTCACATCCTGCCTGGGCCATGGCTGGGAAGGAGGAGGAGAAACGCCCTGCTCAGGCAGTGCCCTGTGAGTAGGGTCCCAGCTGTGGTGGGGCGAGGGGGTCACATCCTGCTGGGTGGGCAGGGGGGAATCCCCTGCGTGAGAGGTGCTGCCGGAATGGGGGGGGTCACAGCTGCGGGGGGTCACACCCTGCCTGCAGCGTGTGCCATCCCAGGGGTGCTGCTGGGAGGGGGGCCCGAGCCAGAAGAGAACATGGGAAGGGGTTCCCCATAGCAAAGACAGCCTGAGCTTGGGAGGCCCCGAGCAGGGGAAGAAGGGGGAGTAGCGGGGCCCAGGGTTAGGCTTAGCCACGGTGTGCGGGGTCTTGAATGACACTGTACAGGGGAGAAAGGTGCTGGTACCAATCCGCTGATAGTCTCGGGGTGCAGGGCAGAAACCTGGGTCCAAGGCGGGGGCCGGCATCCCAAAGCCAGGCAGAGAAGCTGACAGTGCTGCTGAGAGAGCAGTCTGTGGGCGATTCCTCAGGGAGCACTGGTGGCAGGAGGGGATCCGCATATCAGCCCCGGTGGCGTCCGCTTCACTCCCTGCTGCGAAGAAATCCCCGCACGTGAGCTTGCAACTGCGCAGGGGCAGCTGAGATGTAAGGCGCAGCGAAGGCTTTCCCCGCTACGGTCACTGCTCTGAGGGACCACGCTGGACAGATTAACAAAATCGATATGAGGTAGCAATTGCAGAGAGCTTTCTGTCTTCAGCAGTGTGAAATGAAATGTGATCAAGTGCATCGGTGGTACAACAAAAGTGAGTAAAGATGGGATGGACTTGGCCAGAGCTGGCTCTTAGGCTGAGGAAGAGGTCTCCTGGGGAAGTCTTGATTCTCCATCCAAAACTCAACAGCCCTGTGTGGTAAAACCCTGAAGGATAGTTATTTCTGCAAAAGCAAGTGTCCTAAAGCTTTAATGTTGCAAGGCAGGAACATGAAATCTCCACAATAACTCTCCTCTGATGCAGATAACTGGCCGAAAAGTATTTCCAGAGTAAAACTGCTTAAGATACAGTGCATGTGAAATGCTTCTTTGTTCTTGTGTTTCAGCCCTCGGAGCCCTCTGCCCAGTCTCTCCATGTCTGTAGCCAGCAAGGTGAGTTTGCTGTCCTGTTACTGCTTGTTTGGGCTACAGTTGTATTTATGGATTTTATTCTCAAGTTGTTTACTTATTTGGAAACATCCCTTGAGCTGCTGCAGAGTAAAAATTCATCCTTGTGGTATTTTTAGCTTATTTTTCTAAGGAAAGAAGCAGATGTGATTGGGTATTCTTGCTCTCCCTCTGTAACCTCTGAATTAATTTGTCTTTTCAATGGAATTTGTCCCAGGGGTTGAAGTTTCCTACATACAAAGTTCCTACGCGTTTTGTGAAAATAAATGGCAGGGTAGAGGCCGTCAGTGGCCCAGCTAAGGACAAAGCTAATAAATTCACCCCACACTATACGTTGCAGAATCCACACAGGATGTTGTCACAGGAAACAGCTTCATAACTTTGCTGCTCACAGAATGTTTCTGCTCCGATCTTCCCAGGAGGCTTGGGGAGATTTTTTTTTTCTTCCTTCTGTAAAATAGGTGATTCTTGCCTTTTTCTGGAAACGCAGAGTAAGCAGGGAGATTTCTCTCATGTTATTCTGTTCTGGTTTTTATTGTTGTATGAAAGGGTTTTTTATGGGTTTGTTTGTTTTTTTGTTTTCTTTTTAATAACTGGAAAACTGTTCAGCAGTTCAGGAGCCATCCTGGAGTCCTCCGGGGCTGTAATAGTGGCCGTGTAAATAACTGCCCTGAAAAACAAGTCTTGTGCTTTTGCTGCCATCCTTATTATGTCTGAGGGGGCTGGAATCTGAAGGCCCACCATGCTCAGGAGGGACAGTCTTACACCCTGCAATGTTTTATTTGTTCCTGCAGTCTAATCTTTGTTATTGTGCCTGGAACAGCTTTATTCCTTTTTAGTAATAGCATTCGGAGTTGTGGGCAGTTGGTGTCCTTTCTGTCTTTGCCACTTCCTCAAATCTCACAGCAAACGAGGATTTATTAGCTGTCACCGTGTGGCCTGCACCCATGGAGAGCTGGGTGGAGCGGGGTGGGGTGTGGGCAGGGCTGGGGCTCCTCTCAAACGAACAGCAAGGTGCCTGTGACCTTGAGGTGTGGCGCTGGGACTAATTAGTACCACACCGTGTGTGATTCTGGGCATACATCTCCTCCCAGGAGCTAGCAAGTATTTATCACCAGAAGGGTCTTGTGTGGTGCAGCTCTGGTGTTGCTACCTGCCACCACCGTGCTGGTCGGCGGCAGAGTTGGAAGTATGGGGATTAATCAGAGAATTGTGGTTCCCGTTCTTTGGAAGGCCGAGTTAAACATGTAGTTTCAGATGTTTGTTGGAGTTGAGAAGTAAGGGAAGAGGATTCTTGATCAGATGTGGCTGGTAAGTGGAGCATGAGCAATTCAGGAAATTTAACTTCCCACTGCAGAAGCTTGGGAAGTTCAGTTGTTAACCCTACACAGCATTCAGCTCTATGACTGTTGGGGAAATCTTGGGGAAGAACTATGCCCATCTGAACCGAGCTATGATGAGCAGTGGTTTAACTGAAAAAAAACTGGTTTCCAAAGAAAGAGCAAAAAGTGACTCCCTGAACATGCTAGCTGGCGTTACTTTGGTGCTCTAAGGAGCTGCATTTGGGGCCAGTCCATGATGCACTGTGAAATACAGTCAGCTTATGACAAAACGATAAGATGCGGGCACTATTTCCAACGTGTCTTTATATACAACTTTTTTTTTTATTAGCAAGAAGGATTTAAAGGGGAAAGTTGAGATGCCAGCTTTGAAATGAAAAGCTAGATGCTCTGCAGCCTTCCTGAATTCCTACTGGAGTGGTTCCCAGGTTTACTGTTGTGACCTTTCCTAGTTCTCCTGGCTGTTTTTTAGCAATTACGGATGGTCCTCTCTCTGTTCTGGGCCTCCCAAGTGTGATGCTATTTGCTCCATCATTTTTCTACTGACTGAGGACAACTTTGTTTAAATGTAGCTTTTCCAGTAGTTGATGCTTGTCCTGTCTGTTACCTCCTTTTGAACGTGACTATTTTGTCCCCTCAGCATTTCTCTCATCATGAGTTCTGAATTAAACGTTCCGGTGGATCCTTCCACTCCTGCTTGCTGCTCTGAACCTGGCACAAAAGGCATGGATTATCGGGACTGGGTCCGGCGCAGCTATCTGGAACTGGTCACATCAAACCACCACTCTGTTCAAGCCCTTTCATGGAGAAAATTGTACCTGAGCCGGGCCAAACTGAAAGCTTCCAGCAGGACCTCTGCTCTGCTCTCTGGATTTGCAATGGTATGTGTACTTTGTAGCAACACTCTCTGGATTGTGAAGGTTTTGGTTCTCTAAAATGACCTATTAATCAGTGTTTTCCTCCTGTGAAGAATCAGGACGTACTGTTGTTTCCTGAAGAGGCAGGAGGCATCTGCCTGGGGGCTTCTGCTTGGCTGCTGCTGCAAAGTTTGAGGCTGGCTTTCTCAAGGCAGCATGGATACATGAGCTGCCTGACAGTCTACCCACACGCTTCCAAGTCCACCCTTTAAAAATACTAATCTCCTACCTGCAAGTGATCCAAAGTGCCCCCCCAGCGTTGCTAAACAATACAGGACCTGGGCTCTCCTTTGGTCCCGAGGCCATTCGTCACTGGGTGCTTTCGCATGAGGTTGCACTCGGGCGTGGAGCTCCTCCCGGCCCCTGGGGTTGCCGTGGTCCTGAACATTATCTTAATTTCTGTATGTGTTTTTTCAGGTCATGGTGTCTAAAATAAGATGGAGGTTGGGTCACAGTCTGCCAGAGCGAAGTTTGCATAGCGTGATCAGGGAGATCGTGTTATACGCTGAGGTGTGAGAAGAGGCCCTGCAGCCTCGGACCTGGTGTCAGAGGACTCTGTAGCCTGAAGGGAGCCAAACCTGGTGTATTTTTGTCAGTGCTGCCTATTGGGAATAATCCCTGGTACTTCCTTGCATCCGTGCAGCGCTTGGGTGTTATCTTGAAGCTATCTGCATAGGTCAAAACCATGTCAGGAAGCGCGAGACTGAGACAGCAGCTCAGTGTTCAGACCTGTCCGAGATGTGGTGTTAGCAAAACACGGCCATGCTTTGTTGGTGTGAGCGTCTTCATTTCCCTCTGGTTCTTGCTTATCGGGAGTGAGAATTGAAACCTGTTTGGGGGAGGTTTTCTGCTCAGGAAATGGGCAGGTCTGCTTGTTCCTGAGGTCTGTCAGCTGAATGCAGAGAGGCAGAGGGCAATGCCTGGTGAGTGGGACGTGATGTGAAGATGTGGCATCGTGCAGCTCAGAAGCTGGGGGGAAGACAGATCTCGGGAACTTTCCAGATAGCTTTCCTTGTTTTATTTTAACTGCTTCTGCTGCTTTTTCCTCCCCCAGCCCCCCCAGAACGTGAATCATCTGTAACATTACAACAGTCTGGGATGACAAAGTTTGTCACCCAGCATGAAGTTGGAAACGTGCAAGCGGGGAGTTAAGTGGGAGCAGGCTGCAGGGGAGAGAGGGTGCTTGGTCGCTTTGCGATTCCTCTCCGCTCGCTGGCTGCGTGCAAGCAATGCTCATAAAAACTTTCCACGCGGCATATGTTGTTTCTAACCCAGCTTGTGTGCTGAAATGGCAGAAGGTACCTCCTCGTTTTGAGAAAGTTGAGTGCTCTCCTGTAGATTTCTTTCCTGTAGGTTTCTTTTTTAACCATTTGACTTTTATACTCTTTAAACTGTTTAAAATGCGAGTCAAATAAACACATAGGTATAAGTAGTGTTAATTATAATCACCAGCTTAACTACTGATTTCAGGTGTACTTATTATGTTGTCAGAAATAAAAATTTCTGCAATAAGGAATTCTCTTTATTAGCAAGCCTTTTCCCAGCTGATCGTACTGGACCTTCCAGTGAAAGTGGAGGTATCTTTCCCTAAAAAGTTATTTCTCTGCTGGTGATTTGGCAGGCAGGTTTTTGGTACACGGACGTTTACTTTCTAATAAGAGCATTTATTTGGCTATTGATGAAAGTAGAGAACTTATTTAGAGTTAAATAGTTTCCCTGAAGCCCTCTGTGCATTTAACTATGTAAACAAATGTCATACAGGGCTTGGCTGTTGCTTTATTTACTTCCCTGTCAGTGTGTTTGATTCAAGCCAGTTCCATGTTGGCTGAAAATTATTACGAGCTGATGGATATTTAATCAACAGGCGGTGGCTTTGATCCAGCTCCTTCTGGACAGGCTGCAGAATAATGTGAACCTTCCTCCTTGCTCGATGCTATCTCTGGTATTTCTGGCAGAGTTGGGCAGATCGGGAGGGTGTGAGTCCTTTCCAGTTCCAGGTCTGTTTGGAGGTGGGCTGCAGGGCTGCCCCAGGGAGACTGCAGACGAAGGACATTTAGAGGGAGCTTAGGAAGCCTCCTTAATCATTTCCCTCATGGAAATAATACTGCTAGTCAGTCTTCTTGGTACTTGTCCAATTGCTACAGGATATGTATTTGATTAAAAAAAAAAAATCCAACAGATCTACTGGAGTGATTGTTTTTAGCAGCTGCCAAACCATCTGTGTGAATGTAACATGGTTTATGTTAAGCCATTTGTCATCCTTTTGCCTGATACTATCTATCCTGGTCTAAATTTCTCAAGAGGAGCATCATCTTTGTTGTGGACAATCTGGGCTATACTGGTCTAAAAAGAACATAACTGCATGCCATTTAATTGCAGTTTAATTCTAAGATGTTCCGAGTACTTGGACCTTTAGCAAACCGCTGAGTGTGGAGTTCCACAGGGCAACTCTCAAGCTTAAAATTAAGCCTATGCTGAGATGCTTTGTGGCTCGGCAGAGTGCTCAGTGCTTTGCAAAGTCAAGCCCTTGACACCTTGGCTTCTGGGAAGAGGTTACAATAAAGAGGGCTGTTATCATGGAAGAGTATAATTCTATCAAACATGACATATTAATAGTTTTACAGACTAAGCAGCATATTTAATGATTTTTAAATGGGTTATGTCAGCTTGTCCTCTTTCTTTTATCCCGGTCAGAGAATGACATGATAGTCTGTAAGGGGTAAAGCAGTAAGAGCTCACTCACCTTTCCACTACTTGTTCGGGTTAAATGAACTGTTTTTCTGCCTTGCTGCCCTATCTGGATTGTTGATGTTTTTCCCTGAAATACCTCTTACTGAGCCATCAGTCAGTGTTAAAAATTCATCACATTGCACAGCCGAAGCTAGCCCTAGGGAATAGGTTCGTCTGGGACAAAACATCCAATTAGCTGAAAAGTGCTGCTCATGCGAAGGATAACAAGTAGAAATTGATATGTTGACATCAGCCAGGCTTTCAGCTTTAATATAAAGTTATAAATTGAGCATGCAGGTACAATTCCTATTCAGCTTGCTGAATACTATGTCTCTGGGTATTACAGCACCCAATCACGAACAATATACCTGCAGCTTTTCCTGGCTGATAGGGTGTGACTGACGATCACAGCACTGCACAAATGCGTTGTACAGAGCGGTGCAGCAGAGAGTAAGTTTGATCTCCTCCTGGAATCAATATAGGAGGATCAGCAAAGAGAACATATGCAAGGCAGTGCGGCATGTGTGTTGATTAAATGAACCTTGCAATAGATGGTGAAGCCAATCCTGCGTTATTATTTTCTCTGCTATTCAATCAGAACTACTATAAACTGCAAACAGGAACCTCTAAAAAACCAACCAAACAAAAAAGTAAAAAACCCATATGGTCATGAACAAAACAAAAGGCTGGGGATGTCCAAGAACTGCCACAATATTTTTGGTGTCTCTAATATCCTAATAGTGGACGTAGGTATAAAATCTGGGACTTGTAGAGGTTGACCATTTGCTGCCCCAAATAGACACGTTATGTCTTGGTTGCTACTTAAATGTGTTCAGACTTGACTGTGATCCTCTCATTCAGGCTGCTGATGGTTTCAAAGGAAATGCAGGTAAGGCAGCAGTCATGCCAACATAGGCACTTTCTTCCATCCCCTTTAATCCTTTTCAGGGTTACCCACAGGGAGAACATGAGTGTACCTCTGATCTTCCAGTGCCTAAATAATATTATTAACAACGACTGCCAGAGCGGATGGTGCAAATCGTTATACAGAGCCTGAAACGGCTGCCCAGCGGTGGTCTCCTGCTAAGTCTAGATAAAGTAATGATGTGTCTGTTTTGCAAAATCCATCTATGCCCCAGAATCAAGCTGCTTCTTCCAACTTTGCCTTCTCATGATGGTCTTGAGAGGCAGTGCCCTGAGGCAGGCATCCAAGCATCGACTTCTGCCGTGCCGGAGCAACAGGTCACCTGGGATCACCGGAAGTTTTGCGTGCTGCAAGTTAGTATCCGCACAAATCATGAAGTGCAGCTGCAGATCCAAGCGAGCTGCTAGAGAGTTCCTAGAGAAGAGTGTTTGATAGTCTTGTCCACTGTTTTTGTGGCTTCTCTTAGCACAAGGTTTCTGCAGTCCTTTCGGGGGTGACGCCACGCAGAAGTACTTGTGCTATTTTACTTCATAGATAGGTTAAGTAATTTTACAAATTTTTATGCTAAACCAGTTAACAGACCTGTAGTAGGACTCCAGGTCTGATCTCAGAAGAGCCACTTGCTCTCTTGCACTTATTCTGCATGTTAAGCTTTATTTGATTAAAAAAAACCAAAGACCGCTTTAGAGACTTGCTATATGATAGCTTGCTTTGAGGAAAAAAAGACTGCTATCTGAGTTGTTGAACACACCCATAAGCCAGTAGCTGTCCACTTCTGCTGAGTATATCAGTAAGTTATTAGCTCTCAAGGGAGAGTTTTGGGGCTAGAAATAACTTGTATCTGGGCATATTTGTAATAAAAACAAATGTACGATGTTCCGAGAATAGAAGACAGCTATTTTAACTACGGACTAACAAACTGTAAAGTAGCTTGCGTGCTTCCCATGGGGGGTAGTGAAACCTTGCTGGCCGCTGGCCAGAAGAGCTGCTTGCTTTTGCTTTTCTTTATGTGCCTGAAGTCAAAACTTCCTGCACCGCAGCCGCAAGTGGTGAGCGGAAGGAGAACGTGTGATGGGCGGGCGGGCTAGCGGGCTGTCAGCTGCCTCCGAGCTCCACTTGTTGTCTAATGAGTTCCTTCTGTTGTGCGTTCGGTTTGATGCAGTTCGCATGGCTCATGGTTGCGAGGAGAGAGCTGTTATTTCAGAAAACTACGGCGCGGAAACATGCGTGTAAGCCTTCAGAAAGGCCAAGCTGCAGCCTGCGTGTACGTCTTCGTGGGAAACGGGAATGATCCATCTAGGCTGCCATTCTAAAAAGCACTTGAGTGCGTACTTGACCTTAGGTGCTCTTCCTGAATAAAGACGCTTTCCTGGATGAAAGCCTTGAAAAGAGGAGAACTAGCAGCTGTTGACAAGCTTTTTGTTCCTTTCCCCCAGGTTGCCATGGTGGAGGTGCAGCTGGAGGTGCAGTACAAGTACCCCCAGATGCTGCTGATCGCTTTCAGTGCCTGCACAACGGTGCTCGTGGCAGTTCATCTCTTTGCCCTTCTCATCAGCACCTGCATTCTGCCTAACGTGGAAGCAGTGAGCAACATCCACAACCTGAACTCCATCAGTGAGTCCCCGCATGAGCGCATGCACCCCTACATCGAGCTGGCATGGGGCTTCTCCACCGTCTTGGGGATCCTCCTTTTCCTTGCTGAAGTCGTGCTTCTGTGCTGGATAAAATTTCTGCCTGTGGGCTCCATCCTGAAAAATGAGACCACCAACGTCGAGAAGCCCAGCGGCCATGCGGGTTGGCAGTCAGCGCTGGTCTCTACCATCATCATGGTTCCAGTGGGTCTGATTTTTGTCGTCTTCACCATTCACTTCTACCGCTCGTTGGTGCGGCACAAAACGGAGCGCCACAACCGAGAGATCGAAGAGCTTCACAAACTGAAAGTGCAGTTAGACGGGCATGACAGAGGCATGCAGGTAGTGTGACGGCGCAGCAGGGGCTGCTTCCAGCTAAGGCTAAGAGCAAAATACCTGTTTTGCTAGTTGGTGAGATGCGCCAGTGACGGATTGTCTTGGGGCTTAAATATGTAAATGCTAATTGCCTGCCATGTATAGCTGTGGGTTCTAGTGCTGTTTCAGATGCTGGGGTCTCTGGCCTGTGTCTGGTCCTACACACTTGCGTGCTTAAGTCGACACTGCCATGGAGTTCAAGGTCAAAACTTTATCTACCTTAACATTGGTTCAGATAGCCAAAACCCTTGTCTTTTTCACAAATGCAATATTCTGTTGCCAAAAGTAGAACCGCATCAGCTGTCCAAAAAGAGTGTGTGCCTGTAGGACCTGTCTCATGTGTCAGAACTCCCTGGCTGTCAGTGCAGCAGCAATTAACTGGCAGCTCATGTCTAGCGCTGAGCTGGTTAATGGGGGTATCTGCAGCTGACTTGAGGACATCCAGGAAAGCACAACAGAAACTGTGAGTGTTGATCACCTTTGTTCTAAAGCAAGTGTTCCATAAATTCATAACCAGAAAGAACTCAGCCTTAGCTTTTATGAGGGGTTTTTTTTTTCTTGCTATTCCTTATTATATTTTTACAGCTGGGGAGGTAGAGGTTTGAACTGGAGGAGGCTGGGAAGTTCTGTTGTACTTTCTTCAGCAGTGTCTGTCACTTTAGATTGAATGAATGCCAAGTTCATGTGTTTTTTTTTCCCAGTAAAAGGCAAGAGTGCCCAGGGAAGGCTTACAGGTGTTTTAGTTTTAACAAGGACATTCTTAAAACAGAACAGTGACAGGGAATTTAATGAGACACAACTTTGAAGGACTAGAAAAGCACCAGTTTCAAGGAGGTAAGGAGTGACAGCATACAGCATATTGTAGAAATCCGTCGCTATGTTGTCTTCATTTATGTACTGTTGCAATGTCTTTGCCTGGTTTGCGGGGGAGAACAAGCCTCAGTCCTGCGTATTTCATCAGCTGTTTGGGGTTTTTTGTCAGCTGTGGCATTTGTCTGTCAAAAACGAACATTTCCTTCTCCCACCACCAAAGCAGGCAACTCCTCTGGTGGAACCTGGAGCTGTACTGGTGAGTCTGATGGAGCTGGATCTGGCAAGAGAGCTGTGTGCCATTAAAGACCTATCACGCTTCATTTGAGCTTTTTTCTTTCAGCAGCAGAGAAAACGACAATTTGCATGTCTGTATTGCTTAGCAAGGGAAGCTTGTAAATTCTACAGCATCCTTTTGGGTGAAAACTTCTGTAAAAATTATTCTATTATTTATGGTAACTTTCTGGAGGGAAAAGAGTGTTTTGCAATCATCAGTTCTTTTAAGGGAAGGTAAGGCTTTCTGCCACACAGGGCTGAAAGGTGCATAAGCATGTTTTCTTGGCCCTGATCCTGTGCTGGTTTCCTGCTCTGCACTCAAACATTGCGGTTTGAGTCACCCAGGCCTTACAGGTTTCTGAAATCATTAAGGATGTTTGCAATGTTCTATTTAACCCTGATCCCTTATTCCACTGGGATTTGAGAAATTCAGTGGCAATGTATTACATGTCAGCTTCCCAGAATGGAGAGTACACGCAAATCCCAGTGCAGCAGGGCGAGACTATCCCTGTATTCCTCTCTGGCGAGGGCTTTGGGAACCCAACTCTAATCTCTTGTTGTTTACATGCGAGTTTGAGCGTTGCTGAACAAGTTGCTTAGCACTGTGTCTGTGGCTTTCATCTGTTGTTCTTGCCACAGTTGGCATGTACCATATTGGCTGATGCGCGGCAAAGAAAATAGTCTTTGTGTGCTAAATGACTAGTCTGTACTTACATGCAATGCAGAAAATAAGGAGTGCCCTCCAGGAAGTGGGTGGTCATGAAATTCATACGATCTCCCCAGGAGTCTGCCCTCTCTCCCTCCTCTTTTTACCATAATAAAAATTAAAGGTTTATACAACAAAATCAGAGTTGAGTTTTCTGCCGAGTATTACACATGTAAGCTCTTCTGCCAACAAAATTTCTATTGTGAGGCCAGAGCCAGACCAGATAGGATGAATCTCTCATCTGTACTTTGCGCTCTCCTTTAACATCAGTAATAACAGGAGACTCTGTGCTGTGGAGCTCAGGAGGTTGTAGAGGAAAGTATTGAGCCATTTTTGCAATTTAAAAAAAGAAGGGTTTCACAGTGCTGCAAAAGCAATGCAGCTCATTTGGAAACAGCCAAAGCATTCATTTAATTCTTTGCAAATATAATAAACTTTAGCAAATGGAGAAATGCAACAGAAACTGTGCTTCAGTTTTGTAGAATAACTTGGCGAGGCTTTGGTGGGTTTGGAGTCAAGGTAAGTCTCAAGGCAGCGCATCTGTGGCTGGAGTGGGATCGCCTTACTCCAGCGGGGAGTCTGAGGTATGGTTTGGGATGGTGTCCCAAGGGCAAATGCACTTAAAACAGAATAATAATGTGCTTTCCTGTCTCTGCTTGCAGCTTTGTTTCTTGTGTCCCTCTGGGCACCAAGTTCTCCCTTCCATGAGGAGCCCACAGGAGTATTTTTTGCTCCTTGACTGGTGTCTGGAAGCTCTCTAGGTTACCCATCACCTTTGTGCTGTAACTCCTCTCCTTCCTTCCCAACACCAGCATTTGCTTTTCTTGCTCCTGCCTCTCTTTCTCCAACTTGTTTACATTTCCACCGCTGTTGGGTCCAGACTCGTGTTGCGGAATGGCTGCCGTGGTTATCGGCCGCGGTGGCTCGTCCGCAAAGGGGTCGGGACGTTGTACTTGTCCAGATGGGTGTTTCTGTGCTACGGTGCCGGAAAATCTTCCTCGCTTCTGCTGCCCGCGTGGCTGTCAGCAGGATTCCCGTCAGTCGAACGTGGAGACGCCTGCGTCGCCACACCGTCGCCGGTGTCCTGGCGGGGCTGGCAGCGCGGTGCGTCGCGTCTGGGTTTGCCTGCCGGTGCCTGGCCACGCCTGTCCGCCGCTGTCACCGCTCTGTCGTTCCTGGGACCTCCTGAGTTCCGTGTGGCTCCGCTCCTGCGGTGCCTGCGCTGGGATGCCTCACCCTCGGGCTGGGACGTGCGTCGGATCTCCCTTGGCATGCGTGTCAGCTTTCTCTACCAGCCTTGGGCCCTCGGGTGCT
>NW_010522949.1:12655-13028 GCF_000687285.1 Phaethon lepturus
TCTGGACCAGTTATTGCCCGTTTCTGCAGCGGGGCTCACCACAGGGCATAGCCACGATCTTGCTCCAGAGTCCCGAGTCGTCCATCAGATTTTTTTGGACAGTTTTTGCCCTGCAGAAAAATGCCTCTGCAGGCTCCAGCGCTGGAGGGACCCTGCGCGCCCGCCCGCCTTAACACGGGGAAGGAGCCGTCGAGGACAGAGGTACAGCCCTGCTGCGTATCGTTCCCAGGCACCGGCCTTGGTTTAGGAGGTGACTCCTTTCTCTCCTTCCCTCATTAGCAGGAGTCAAGACCGGGCACGAATGCGAGCCGGCGGGAGCTGTCGGAGCCGGAGCAGTATCGGGTTCTCCCTTCGCCGTGGTTAGGGGGCCGGG
>NW_010522949.1:13087-18745 GCF_000687285.1 Phaethon lepturus
GCTCTGCAAGCTCCCTATTTTTAACGTCGTCCTGGGGCAGGCCTGGCTCTGGTAGCTGCCGCCCCGTTGTTTCGGTGGATATGTGACTCTTGGGAAGGCTTTATGGCCGGGGGAGATGGAGTAGATGTTGGATTTGACCGTCTGGGCCTGACCCACGTGACAGATGAAAGCGATACCGCGCGAGAGCCGCGGGTGGAGCACGCTCTGCGGTAAGCGCTCAGATATGTGGGAGTGCTCACAGCGAGCTGGTGGGGTGGGCGCAGCTGCAGAGCGAACATCCTCTGGTTCCCCGACGCTGGGGCTGGGGAACGGGCGACCCCAGCTCGCCACGGGGACGGCCGCGCCGGGCGCGGGGATGGAGGTGCGGGGTGCCCGGCTGGCTGCGGGACTGGTTGCTCGCACCTCCCATTCTCCCTTTGCCTTTCAGTGGCGTTACGTGGAATTTCATCACGTCCTTTCTCTTCTTTCCTTGCCTTAAAACAAACAAAAAACCAAAAGGCCTTCGAGCTTCCCTGCTGCTGTAGCCTCCTTATCTGCTAAATCTTGTTGCATCTACTTTTAAGACGGCTTCCTCAACAACTACCCCCCAAGCCGCAACCTCAAATTCAGATCCCGGCACAGCTGGGCCAGCGTGCTTATTTTCTGCCTAACTTCTCGCAGGCTGTCTCCTCTGTAGCCACTTCAAACGCAGCGGTTTCAGCAGTTACTGACTGGCTGAATTTGGAAAGCATTCCCGTGAATACCTGGGTGTTCGACCGGGAGCTTGCCTTCTGCCCAGGGCTGTAACAAGGATGAGTGCTAAGTGCTAGGAGGAAAAAAAACCCAAAACAACAACGAATCTCTGTATTTTAGCTTTGCCTATTCTTGTTTTCTCTCTGCGTGAACAATATTTAATGTAGAACACCATAGGTATCTCAGATATTGTCCAGCTGTGGGAGAGAAACTGGAGAAACTTGCTACGTTTTACACTTCTGGCTGATTTCAGACCTCAAGTCTCAAGTCCTCCAGCATCCTCTATGGGTTAACTTGGGTTTTGCCCTTTTTCAAAAAAGCTTGGACAGATATTATCCTTCTCCTTTTAAAATACACAAGTAGATAACAATTAGATGCAGTTCCTTTTAATGAAGGCCTGGTTCTTTGCATGTGTTTTACAAGTGCTAATCTTGGTTAAGGAGATAAAGAGCTGTGATAGGAGCTCCTATAACATGAAGACCATTAAAGTTTGTCTTACATTAATAATACCAGCATAGTGGACAAAATTACTTTTAAGAGCTAATTAATTAAGATTAAAACCTCTTTACATTTTTTTCAGGTTTCTATGATACTTGGCAGTCCAAACCAATTGTTAATGTCCTGCAGCGCTGTGATTCTGGCATTGTAGGAGAGAAACGTACATGAAGTTTTAGAAAGTAATACAGAACCGATGGATATGTAGTTGCATTTTGATCTAAGATGATGCCCAAAGAGGCTGTTTAACATGTGAAAAATGTCAAAAGATAGACATAGCAATGACTGTGTAGTGTCTAGATTAAGTTTTGGACTTCAAAAACATCTAGCCAAAGCCCTCAGTTTTTGGCTTGGTATTTAATTATTTGCATTTTTTTCAAATTTAAGACATCAACTAGGAAGAGCTGGAATTTTATGGCAAGAACAGCAGCTTTCCATATAGTTCAGTCGAGGCAGAAAAATTCAGCTAGCAAATGCAGCGCCCAAAATGAATTAATATTGTGTTTCTTGTTATTGTGGCACTCCGATTCATCAGAAGCCATCATCTGCTTTCACTGCGGAGAGAATGAAACAGCAGGTACGTGCACAGAAAGTATTTTAACAGGCTGAGAGCACAATCTACATCTAAAAGGGAGCATTGGAAGTAAGGGCCAACCATTAATGGAAATACTCAACTGCCGCAGTTTGCTGAGCAAAGAGCAGATTGCTGGAGAGGCTCGGTACTGAGAGGGTGGTGAGGATACGGGCTCAGCGCTTGCTCTATCTGTGAAAGCCTGCCCTGGGCTTCCTCCCGCGGCGTGGCTTTGTGGTGAGCTCCAGCAGGCTGCCAGCCGTGTCCTCCTGCTTGGCCGAAGGCCCTCTGCTCTCAGGGCAGCTCCAGGTGCTGGCCTGGGGACATGATGCTCTCTTCGGCCGCCGAGCCCTGCGGACACTAGCAGCATGGTGCTGATCACTCCAGGCTGCTGGAAAAAGGTTAGGAACCGCTGTTTTGAAAGCACTGCTTTTGGGAGCGAAGGGGAGAAGTTGCAGCCTATGAGAAATTTCCTGGGATAAAGCGCGCTCTGAGCAAGCGTGGCTTGCCTGTTGATGTTGGCTGGCTGCATTGGCAGTGATGGGTTTCCATCAGAGAGGGCATGCTGTGACTGCTGAAACCGCTTGCTGGAGCACGTAGGTGATGCTTGCCAGCCGGTCTGGACGGAGGTTTGGGATTTAGGACTGCCCGTAGGAGCCCTGCGAGCAGGTCCCTGTTGGAATTATCACGTAGATGTCCACAACTGTTTAAATACTGAGCTAAACTGAAACAAAGACACTAGTTGTATCTGTTAGCTTAAACTGATAAAAAATCTCCCGATTCGCCCAACTGATTTGTCGTAACTTTTGCTGGGTGAAGAGCTCCCTCCCCTGCAGTGCCTGAAGCGGAGGGCAGCATCTATGGCACGAGTGCATTACTGTACAGTAAAACCTGCGCACTGGGCAAAGGGAGTACTTCTGGGCAGAATTACAGGGACACTGAGTTGCCACGTGTAATATATATCCCTTTTCCTTACCAGCTAAAAGCAGGCAGCATTGTAAGGTGTTGTTTTACTGCTGTGGGTGTGACTGTGCTGAATGGCTTTGACACAACTGTGTTTATTAATGGATCACGCTTCTTCCATGGTACAACTTAATTTTTAAGAGCACAGAAGTTTGTTCAGAGCAGACAGATGGCCTCAAATCATCTTCTGCTACAAATGACTACTTGAATCTTAGGTACAAGGCATGATTCAAACCTGACTGATGGAGGTGCCAAGAAAAAAAAAAAAGATAGCCGCCAGTGTTGCAGTCTGTTGCCCAGCTTATTCCCAAAATCAGACTCTTGCTACTGAGAATTGACAGCAGGGTTCAGAGATGACAAATGATCAGAAAATAACACAGCCTGTGCAAGACTTTGCTCTGAACTCTGTCCAAGCCGCCATTGCTGAAGAGTCAGCATCGGCCCTCTGCAAGTGCGGCTCTTTGGTCCCAGAAGATATAGGTCACACATGGTATTTATGATTAATCCTCACTGTTAGAGCATGAATCTTCAGCAAAGGATAATTACTTTAATTAGTTCTCAGTGTGTTGTACTATCTGTGGAGAGATGCTTGCTTATCCTCCCCTGGAGAGCTGATCTCTAAAGGACCTATCTGAAGCGAGTGAGAAGATAGTTGTGTCCCTACGGCACAGCGCAACGCTAAGTGGTCTGACAGAACCAAGGTTAAAACCTGCTGCAGGGCTTGGGCTGAATCTATGCCAAGGGCTGTTTGATACTTAACTGAGTTTAATGATTTTAAGTTTCTTTCTTGGTTTAAATTAAGTATTTAAGAACTGTCTGTTTGCTTTTTGTATTTAGTTACAATACAGCGAATGAATACAACTGACTTGTCTAAAAGCTCCCATTGCCCAGGAGAGTCTTCGAAGAAACAAGCAGCTCACCCCTTCCTTGCACTCTCTCATTTCTCTTTGTTAAATTTCCATTTGATTGAGCTTATCTCTGTACACACCTTGTTCCTTACGCACAATTCAGAAATAAACTGAGTTGTATAAATTCTGTCCTTTATTTTTCAAATTTCCTAACAAAATGCAATTCTGGCTTCCTCTTGCTGATCACACTGGTCTTCCCTGAAATGAAAGAGCTATTTCTAGCAGTTCTTTACCCAGTTCCTCGTGCCTTCCTCCGGTGCTGAACTCTGCAGACAGCTCCCTGAACGTGACACAGATTCGGCGATGCTCTATATGCTTGCGGAAAATCGCGTGTTTCCACTTGTACCGTGCGTCACCGTACAGCACCACCAGAGACCGTCGGGGTAAGTGAATGGCAACAGTCACCTCTTTCCTTGGAACAAGCCTTGGGAATGAGATGCAGCTGATTCCCTCTTCGCCTGGATTTTTGCATGCTGACGTCTGTGTAAAAGATCCAGGGGGACTTAATTCCCCATTTTCTTTACTGAAAGTGGGAAATAATTGGATACTGTCCTCTGAATCACAAGACATGGATAGCACGGTTTTTGAGAGCAAGTTTAAGCTAACCAGACGCTCTCCCCAAAGCCACCAGTCATCAAAATGTGGGTCGATGGCAGAACCTCTTTCTGGCATGTAGTCCAGGTTACATTGTTCAACAGGTAGGAAACCGCCTAGTACAGAGCAGGCCTTCATTTGTGCCACAATCTTTTTACTAAAACTTGGCAAACCGGTGAAGGTGCCAGCTTTCAGCCTTTGTTTTTTGAAGTTCACTTTGGGCCCGTAGTCCTGTTGGAAAAGAGGAGAGCGGTAGAAAGTTAGCGTTAAGGAAAAAATCTAGGACAAGTCTTTCTGCAGAGGCTGTGGTCCCTACAGGGCTCACGGTCAAGACTTTTGAGTTCTGTCCTCATCTCTTCCAGTGGCCTGGTCACCAGGTTGTAAAAGGACTCGGTGAAGCTACATTAGTCTGTCTGGAACTAGATTTCTCACCTGTAAAGTGAAAACAAACCAAAACACCCACTTCTGTCACTTGGAGATCGTGTGAACTTTAATGCCTGATCACGCACTATCAAACACTGTTTGTTGTAACTATCATATTTTTGCAAGAAGTTGACTTTAATTACAAGTAATTCTTGCAACTGACTTCAAGAGAAGCTTTCAAAGGAAAACATTTAATGAAACCTCTAAATATTTGGGGTTTTAACTGAAAACAGCTTTCCTTTTCCAGAGGGATCTAAGAATAAACCTGCTTCAAAAGTCAAACCTGTTTCTTTCGGCCAGACTGTGATGGTTTCCAGTCGTCTCGATCCATCAGTTCAACTATCTCAGATTCTTCATCTTTGCTAATGAACTCCTCCATCAGAAACACCCCTGGAAATGGAAATGCCCAGCCAGCAAATTCAGAGTGCTCATTTCCTTTAGCTAGGCCTGTTGCTGGACAGTAAGTGAAATTATCTTCTCCCTGTGGAAATAACAATGGAGAAGGAAAAAAAAAAGAAGGGGGGGGCAACACTTATTAAGATAAGGTATTTCCATGATTCAGCCTGCAGCCTTGATGCTGCAGCATGAAAACTGTCCACGATTGTTGTAGACATGAGAAATTTCACAGCTGCTTTTGGGGAACAAGTTTTCCCTGCTTTTTTTACAGCTGCAGCATTACTGTGCTGCTTGTTTGAAGCCGCTTTTCTTTCCTAGTAATGTTTTAATTCTAAAATCCTGCAAAGACAGGGAAGAAGAGATGATCCTCCGTGCCAAATGTATGAGATTAAGGGTCGGTATTCCACGGGCCGGCTGCAGAGATACGGTTTGTCCCATCAGTGAGTGTTGAATGAGGAAAGTTGATAAAAATCGCCAAGCTGTAGCGAACCTGACTTTCCTAACACATGGAACCCAGGTAAGGTCAGGCCTGGCCTTTGAGGCTGCTGCCTGCACCCGTAATGCTACTGAGGCCAA
>NW_010522950.1:0-11377 GCF_000687285.1 Phaethon lepturus
CCTCTCTGGGCAACCTGGGCCAGGGTTTCGCTACCCTCAGCATGAAATATTCCTTCCTTATACCTAGTCTGAATCTGCTCTCTTTTAGTTTAAAGTCATTACCCCTCGTCCTATTACTACAGGCTGCTAAAACGTCTGTCCCCATCTTTCTTACAAGCCCCCTTGAAGTCCTAACAGGCTGCACTAAGGTCTCCCCGGAGCCTTCTCTGCCCCAGGCTGACCCCCCCAGCTCTCCCAGCCTGTCCTCCCAGCAGAGCTGTTCCAGCCCTCGGAGCGTTGCTGGGGCCTCCTCTGGCCCCGCTCCAGCAGGTCCATGTCTCTCCTGTGCCGAGGGCTCCAGAGCTGGACGCAGCCCTGCAGGGGGGTCTCCCCAGAGCGGGGCAGAGGGGCAGGATCCCCTCCCTCAAACTGCTGGCCACATTATTTAAGGTTTAACATAGTTGGTTGTTCCTACCTCTCTCTATCTCACTGTGAAACTTTGAAGGGAGTTTTTTTCTCCCCAACCAGACTGATTTCTGTCCCTCTCCCTGGTATAGTTATCCATGGAGACCTTACACCAGTCAATCCCTATTACACAGCCACTAATTACCAACAGTTCCTGAAGCACCCCTTTCAAATGATTTGCACATAGCATTGATTTATATCAGCCCAGGAGTTTTCCTGCCCCCAGATCTGCGTAGGTGCTCTTGCACAGCCACCCGATGGCTTGCTCTGCTTGTCCCTGTGCAGCTATGAGCTGTATGGCTCAGTGATGGAGAGAGAGTCCAGGGCAAGAGAGCCCTGAGGGCCATGCGTTCGAGGTAAAACTACACCTCAGCTGACTGGGAACAAGGACACAGCAATGGCTGTGTGGTCTGTTCACTTGGCAAAAATAAAATGCATGAAAGTGGCCATGAGAAACTAACCGGGAAATAATCCTCTAGGTATCTGCTGCAATAAAGAGCAATTCAGTTATTTCCATCTATCTAGCAATGATGAGGTTCAGCTCACCAGCTAGTCAAGCAAATTTGTTTTATAGACACTGGGAAGAGTCAGGCACATCCAAAGGACGATCCACCCCATTTGAAGGTGCAGGTAAAAACCAGACTTGCCCTCCGCAGCTGTCTCTATCCATTTACAGCAGAGGCACAAGATTACTTAAGACTCGATTCTAACTTTTATCAGGTGAAAAGGTTAGGGGAGATGAACACCCTCAGTGGCAGATGCAACACAAAACTAGCTGACCTGTCTTGTCACCCCTGGCTCATATTGGCCCCTTCACAGGCATGTCCTGCACGTGAGACATCAAACATAGAGACCTTGAGCCTGTCCCAGGGAAATCAGAGATCACCAGAGTGATTTTTAAGTGATGGAGATGTGTACCCAAAACATCCAAAAGGCAAGTAGAACCACCTGGCACCTCTTTCTGAGGAGTTTGGGCTCATGCTCCTTTCTGTTACTGCTTTGGGTTTCTAGTTTTTGGTCAGGTAATTTGAAAAGAGACAAGAACAGGAGAAAAGTATTTCAAGAGAATTATATAGTAGAGGTTAATAAAAAAGAATGAGAAGTGTTCCTAACACAGATCTATTCCTTCTAAGTAAATCAAATTATGGAGGAATTCATAAGGTTGCAATAGCAATAAAATAGTTTGTGATTGTTTCTGTGTGGAGAAGCTTCTGGTGCTGGACACGCTGTATTTCTGAGTGGTTCTCCCCACTTCGCTCCTTCAGTATCACCCCATCAGGTTTGCAGCTGTCAAGAGAGAGGAAGGCCAGAGGGAAAGCAGCAAAAGCTGTCCCTCCAGCTTCACTTCCCCTGCACAACCCTCAGGAATGAAAATACTAGATAAGCCCTCTCCCTTCCAGACCAGCTCACTCCACACCAAACCTTCCGTCCTAGACTGTATTTCACCTTTACATTCTTTTCAAGCCTCCTGTGTTCTTTGTCCTATCTTCAAGCTCTTCATCGCCCAACTGACTCCTTCACTCTCAAGGTCAGATCCCCATTTTGTCCATCTCAGACCCCATCCCAGTTCCCAGTTCATGGGAAAAGAGGGGTGGATTTACTGCCTGGTTCACTCCCAGCACAGCTTTGTCCCCAGTTTTCTAAACTGCACCCATGCACCCAAGGACACAGTGGTGTCCTTGAAGCTGCTGAGTAATACCCATGTTGGCTGTGATCACACACCTCCCTTATGTGAGGAAGGATATTGCTGAAAGATGAGGGGTTACAGACAGCACAAAGAGGACCGCAAGCACCGGGAGGTAATTCCGGGACACAACTGGCCTATCTGCCTTTGTCTTCTTCCCGCCTCCATCAGGAGCAGGATCACAGGCACAGCAGCGAAATAGCTTTGGCACTGACAGTTCAGGCAGGTGAAGCGGTGGCTGCACCCCAGCACCATGAAGTGGACCCGGGGATGAAGGGTGCAGCTTGCTGTGGGAGCCCAGCAGCCTGGGGACTGGTGGGATGGTTTGGTCAGGAGGGGAGGAAGGCGGTGGCCCAGCACAGCTTGCTGCCGGTGATGGAAGTTCACCTTCCAGAGGAGACTGGTGTCAGCGGGGCCTCTCAAGCTGTAGGTAAGCCTGGGTGTGTCAGTGTACCACGTCAGGTCTTAAAATATTGCTGCACCCTTGTTTCCAGCAGGCACAGAGCCACAGCTCCCTCCCCACCCTATACTGTCCTGTGAACTGGTGCTCTACCCGGCCCAGGGTCAAAAGCCCTCGAGGCAGCCACCTTGGGCTCAGCCTTCTACTTCTCACAGCCTGTCCCTGCCAGTGGATCTTCCCTGGTATCACAGAGCAAAATGCCTGGCTGCAGCTGGCCCCTGAATCCCCCAGGATGAAGGATGATGTTAAAAGTAACCACGGCAGAGCAGCACAGTTTCCCCGCCCGTCCCTGGACGGGTTCCTGTCTGAGGGGTGGCTGTGGACAAACTAAGCAAGGGAGAAGTGTGCTTTGTGGGGGCATTTGTGGAGCAAGAAAGAGGACAATGCTGCAAGAGGTGGAGTTTGTTGTGATTGCAAAATAAAAGTGGGGTTATGGAGTGGGGTGCCCTAAAGAGACTGGAGGTGGGAAAAGGAGGGAGGCAAGAGGGAGAAAATAGAGGGTGAGGGGTAACGAAGCAGCAGTTCTCACTGCACCCTGAACCACCCAGGACGAGGGCAGGAGAAGGCAGGCGAGAGCAAAGTTGCTTTGACATCCTCCTGCAAAGAGCAGAGCAGAGTCTCTCGTGACCTGCGCCGCCAGCGGCAGCGGGGGGGCCCCGCCCCACTGCACCACATCCCTGCTTCAGCGCTCGCCGCCGCCCCGTCTCCCTCCAGCACCCCTCCTTCCCACCTCCCCGCAGGTCCCCAGGACACACGGTAGCATCAAGCAGAGCGGCAGTAACTCAGGGCTGGGTTTAGCTACCCTATACAGACCCTTACTTTTCAATGCCCCAATTCCCAATTCCCAAGAATAGGAAATTTCAAGCATTTCCACCCCAAAAGACACACTTTGGGCTGGGCAGCACATGTGTTATTTCATCCTGCTGGCATCTGTCTGCTCCCGAGCGTCTGGTTTGCAGGCTCTGCACGGCCGAACTGCGCTGCCCTAGACCTGTGTGTAGGGACCAGCACAGCGTGGGAGGATTCAGACCCCATCCCCAGCTCGGGGGTCTCACAGTGGCCTGTAACGAGTTGATGCTCAAAGGGTGAGCCGTGGGGGAAGAGGGAGTCTGTGGCATGAATATCTCCAGCTCTATTTCTCGTCTGGAAACAGGCAGGGACTTGGTTTTCAGGTCAGTGGCTTTCTCTCACCATGCACAGGACCATGCCCTGATTACTGGAGATTTTTGAACAGGACCATATCCCCCCACCTGCACAGTTTGCAGGCCAGCTCCAGATCATGGTGGGATGATTCAGCTAACCAGGAGCTTGAGCTGAAGTGTGGGAATTTCCTCAAAAACTGTTTTTCTACGCCAGAACCTCCATGCTTCACAGCACCAAGCAGGAGAGTGTTCATATTTTTCATATATTCAAATCTTGCTTTATGACAGACTTTTGCAAGTAGGTGCCACATGGCCAAATGGAAATCCAAGATCCTGTGTTGCGTGGTGCAGTTGTGGCCCTTCACCTGTGCAAACTGGGTCAACACAGAATCACAGAATCATAGAATCTTTGGGTTGGAAGGGACCTTTAAAATTCACCTAGTCCAGCCCCCCTGCCATGAGCAGGGACATCTTCAACTACATCAGGTTGCTCAGAGCCCCGTCCAACCTGACCTGGAAAGTCTCCAGGGATGGGGCATCTACCACCTCTCTGGGCAACCTGGGCCAGGTTTTCACCACCCTCATTGTGAAAAATTTCTTCCTTAAATCTAGTCTGAATCTGCCCTCTTTTCATTTGAAACCCTCACCCCTTGTCCTATCGCAACAGGCCCTGCTAAAGCCTGTCCCCATCTTTCTTACAAGCCCCTTGAAGCCCTGGCAGCTGCAGTAAGGACTCCCCCAGAGCCTTCTCTTCTCCAGGCTTAACAACCCCAACTCTCTCAGCCTTGTCCTCAGAGAAGAGGTGCTCCATCCCTCTGATAGAAAATCTAGGCCTCTAGCAGGTGCTAAGCCATGAAGAATACCTAGGTCCAATTAAAAAACCTGCGTGTCTCTCCCTAGCACAGTTTGTGTTCGTCCCAAAGGAATTTGTTTGTACCAAGGAGAAACATAGGAATGAATCACTAAGGAGAAAGCAGTGCCTCAACGGACATGCACAAAACACCAATATTTAGATATATACAGTTAAACACTCACACTTACGCATGCAGGTATGTGCGTGAAGAACACTTTTGCCATTTCGTATTTGGCGAACTCTAGGAGTCTATAGCCTGAATATTTCATACTAATGAATACTCCATAATAATTCTGATTTCATCCACAGCTTAAAATCAATGTTAAAAATGTTCACAAGAAAGGAAGAAAATTACAAAGAACATAGAAAGACAAGAAATGTTTTTTCAGTGCAGATCAATGGTCTGTCTAGCCCAATTTTCAGTCTCTGTGTATTTCTAAAGAAGACACCAAGACAGTGTCTTCCATAACATGGCTGGAGTCTCGTCATTATTTTGGTTTTTCCAGCTCTTCTACAAATAAAAAAGTGAAATGAGTTGCTGGGAAGAGGGAAAATTAATACAGCCGTTCAATTTTTAACAAATTGCAGGAATTTGAATGAAATCGGCAACAAAAAGTAAGCAAGATTAATTAATTAAAGGTATTTTGTCCCCCAGTGAAATCCAAGAGAGTTTTGTTATCTGAAGAGAGTCATTGCTTTCTCCAGATGGGACTAAACAGGACAATACTCCACCAGCATGTTTTCTGTCTCTTGGAAGGTCTAATCTTAAAGCTTTCTTGAAGTCCATGGAGTTATAGGCTAAACAAAAACTTAATTTACTTAAAGTAAAAAAAAAAAAAAAAACAGCAGAAAAAATGAAAACACGAAAACACTAAAAATCAAGAAAGCATCCTTTCTTGTTGTATTTCCATATCTACAAAAGCAAAAAGGCACAAAACTGTTTGCAGAACTTCACGACACACTTCATATGCTCAGGTTGAAGGGTTTTGGGGGGACAGGAATGAGATCCAATAATTGTCCCTAAAAGGAGATCCTAAAAAGGGGTCACACATTTTCACTGACAGGTTTGAAGGCCTTCTTGCTTTGGGTGCATCCCACTGAGTACTTCTTCTAATTGTTTTTCCCGCACCACTTGAAGTCCAATACACACAACAGATAGGAAGAAAACCTGCCAGGAAGCAAAAGGAATTGGATTTGCCTGATTTTATTACTCCATCTAAAGGAAACGTTAAAAAATAAAGAGCAGAGAATAAGAAGTGAAGAGTAAAGCAGATCCATGGGAATCATTTAAGCTCTTACAATCTGAAGTTTCAATAATGACACAGAAAACGGTGCTTTTTTCTTTTAAAATTATGTTTTATGCTGGCAAACATCTCTTTAATTTTCTCTTGTCTCTGCTCTTCCTGGTTGCTCTGGGGACCAGCAGCCAAAGTACTGAAACTCTGCGATAATGTTTTATCAAAGGCAAGAAGAAAAATAACTGAGAATCAGAAAGAGCCAAGCATGATGTGGCAAGACTTTAGGGCTAGCGTGGTCTTGAGATTAACTTCCAGCTAAGCAGTTTGCAGGCTTAACTAAGCCCAGCCTTCGAATGCAAGATGCTGCTGTGCTCTTACCCAAGTCCTGTCAGGAGCTTCCACTCTTGCAGTGCTCAATAAGGTATAACAAGTCACTATGCAAAGCAGGTACAGTTAATGGTGCTTAACACTTCCAGTTGAAAATTCTTCCTTTTTTAGGAGACAATTAATCAGTTTCCCCCCCTTTTCTTTTTTAAATTTCAAACTTGGCATTGTGAAACAATTTCTCTACCCTGAAGCACCCTCCCCTCCAGCACACACTGTTTTTTAATGAGTTTGGCCATTTGTTAGCTGGAGAGAGCCAAAAAAATGTCTAGTTTCAGATGTTTTTCCTCTTTTTTTTCATAACATTGGACCAGAATCTGGAAAGACAGTGTGGGAATGAGGCATTTAAGTAGGCCTGTATTTTAGATATTAAAATGTAACTGAAGCTTGGGTTCTGAATCTGCATATGAGATAGATGACTCCCACCCAAGGTACTTTTGAATTCAGTATGTTCAAAGAGATTTTTCACTCCCACATATGAACATCAGCAGGTATTTTTTATATTTGTAAAACCTCTCTCAAGATCACCTTGTAATGTGTGCCCTTCATGATAAAATCTTTTGTTCTTAGTAGCCCATGGAGATGAAGGTGGTGTCCTGTGTCATTCCCTAACATGTTTTCTTTAATTTTTTTTCCAATCTGAAAATAGTAAGGGTCATGGCATCATCTTCACTTCGGGTTTCTCATTGCCTCCCATCGCTGGAGAACTCTTCCATTAGAAGTTTGCTGACATTACAAGCTTTATTTTTTCTGCCATACTCTGTGGAGACGGCATAAAGCACATTTGCAGTGATAAACAAGTGTTAAACAACAACATGTGACAACCTGAAAGTTTTGCATCTGCCCAAAAACCTTCATCTAGAGATCGCAGGAGTTGCTAACAACTACTGCTTTATTAAGCTCCACATGCTGGGAGCAATTCATCTTGATGCAGCTTTCGTGCTGCCAAGGCCTGGGAGGACCCACACAAGGTACAACAGATGTTAAGGTCTCGGTTCAGACCATAATCACTGGTCACCAGTGGGGTTCTGGCGTGGTCCAGGACCCCGCTGTGCAAGGTGCTGCGCAAACACACAGCTGGAGAAGCTGCCCATGCTCCAAAGATCTTCCCATCTGATGCCGGAGTGTCCTTAGTTGCTGTGTTTCACAGTATGAACTGGTGATGCTGCCAAGGGAAGGGTCCCTTCCCTCTCCTGCCCGAGCCTGCACCTCCTCCCTGCCAAGCTTGGGAGCAGCAGTTCGTGTGGCATGTGGTGAGCTGGACTGGAGAACTAATCCAGGTTTATGCAAACTCAATGAGAAGGAAAAAAAAAAAGAAAAAAAGGAAAGAAAGATTTAATCCCCTCCTTGCTGCCAGCTGGCTGAGGGTTTCTTTAATTCCTGTGCTCAAGCCCCATAGTCCAGTGGTGGTGTCAGCTGTGTAACACCTGAACAGCTTCATCCTCAAAGTGGCTGTATTTCACGGCTGAGTATTTGTCCTTTCGTGCGAGTCGCTTTTAACTTCAAGCAGAGTTTCTGATTTGGATGTGTCTCTTCAGCCAGAACAGGACTCGAAACATGAAAAGTCAGAATGTAGACTCTGAGGTCCCGTGTCAGGCTGCCTAACCAAACCTGACAGGTTAGAAATGTCAGGACTACCAGGCTACCTGCTGGAGCAGAAAAGAAAAATGGAGCACCTCTGGAGGGCAATTTTGATCTTGTATGTGCTGAATCTCATTGTTAGGGTTTTTAGTCCTCCTAAAGCCTACAATGTCCCAAACCCTAATTTAAGTACCTTCATTATGTGCTTAAAGTTAGGTTATGTGTGTTGCTAGATTTGTATGTTAATGTAGTGCTACTGTTAAGAGTTCAAGATACCAAGTAAGATGGTAGTATATTCATTGATAATAATAACAGCTACCTTTTCAACTTATCTGAGATGATCCCTGCAAGATATCAAAACTTTTACCCCAAATAGGCATTTTAAAGTTACTTTAATGTAATACAGGTTTTTACAAAAAGGCTTTTCAAAGTGCTCTGGAGTGTAAAGTGATTTTGCAATATATATTAATATTAATCTATTTGGAAAGGGTTTGGTTCTGGCAGAACAGGAAGGACCAGACTTTTAATTTTAAAACAAAAGTGCTGTGGTTGGTGGGACCTTGTGGTATCTAGCCACCTTTGGATTTCAAGCAAATAAATATTTAGGGAAAAATTCTGATAAAGTAAGCCAAAGAGTAATCAGATGGTGAAACAATTCCAGATGATAGAACCTCAGCATTTGTCTTCTGTGTACTCTGCAAAATCTCAGTCTCCCTGCTGCAATAAACTGCCAATATCTGGCAATCTATTTTGCAAGAGGATGGCATTTAATTCCCATTCAGCCAGTGGAAGCTAATTCCGTCTTCAGATTAATGTATTTCAGTTCTTTTACAACTGTCTAATAATAATTTCCAAAAAGAGTCTTTCAAAACCTTGTCAAAGATTTGGTGTGAGACAAAGCTGCGATGGACTTGAGAAGAAGCCTTGATTTTCCCCATGAAATTATTCTGGGAAGTTTTTTCTCATGTAAATGGAGATTATTCCCTAGGTCATTCAGAAATGCTTCACCTGGCATAAGTTTTTGCTACAAAGATGTCCAAATTTAGCATATTCCCATGCTTATGAAATTTCATGGAACTTGTGTGTGTGTGTGGTTTGAAATGAATGTATGGTGGGATTCAGCTGACCTAGTTTTAACCAGCTGAAAGGTAAATGCATAATCTGAACATTCTTTCTCTGCTCCATGATGCCTCTGAAAGGTGAATTCATCTCCGCCTGATGTGGTTGTTTATAAAAAGTGAAATGCATCGCTTCTGGAGGCTCACCCTTCTCTCCTCTGATTGCACGTTGGTCCCAGTTTAGATTAGATGCTAAACAGGAAAAGGCTCAAATTAGAAGAAATATATCCCATCTTCGGTCTTTAGGATGAGTTTTCCCATTGTGACCATCTGTATGATCATCCACAAAAGTCATGGACCCTCAGTGGCAGGGCAGGGTCACAGCCTGACTCTATAGACCAGACCACGTACTATCGACTGCCGGAAATGCCCTGACGTTTTGGATGTTTGTCAAGAAGAGGAGAAGAAATGGCCTGATTCCACAATCCATTTCACAAACATCACCAACCTGTTCCTAGAGACCTGGTCTGCATTCACACTCAAGTTGGACAAAAAATAGTAGAAATGATCCATCTGAATATTTTGTAACTCTCCTGCTCAACTGAGTTTTAAGATTGTTTGCTACAAGAATTTTTCCCTGGCACAACCAGAATATAATTAATGAATGACAAAATTCAACAAGAACAAAGTGGAGCCAATTTTTTACATTAGGGGTATGAGGATATTTGAATTTGAAGTGCGGGGGAGCAATCAAATGATGCACAACATGGCAAAACAACTTCAAGGTTGGTCCATCCAAAATCCACACAGTCAGCACAAAACTCCAGAAGACGACCGATTTCATTCTAGAAAGACAACGAAAGGACCAAGGCAAAGCAACAATCTGTCAAGGCTTCACTGATTATTTAACCCATCATCTACAGCCTCCAAAACACCGTTCAAACTCAACGTACAGAGCTGTCTACGTTCTGCAGAACTTGATCTGCAAGAAGGTGAAGTGTGAAGGACAACACTGAGTAGTGAAATGTCTATACTTGCAAAAGAGTATCAGAGTCAGAAGCAAAACGAAGTGCCCTTTCTGTGGGGGTTGCAAAATCCCAGCTTTAACATCAACTTTGTCTTTGACCTTGGTCATATCATTTAAGCACTGCATCTTCAATTTGACATTTGAAAAGCTCAGCTCTCAAGAATGTGTTTCAAGGGAGGACCCTACATTGCCCTTTGGGGACCAGAATGTAACCAAAACTCTTCAGAAAATTGTTTTATTTCCTGTTGGGTTTCTAACTGCTCTGGTTCTGTCTGTATAAATTCTCTGACTCAGCTCCTGCTGACATGTCTTCCTTGTTTAATATTATCTGTGAATTTAATTCCTGTGCAATTTAATTCCACTTCCCAATAATTAATAGAGATGTTATATGAGACCAGACCTAACACAAATTCTCCAGATACCCTGCAAGATACCTTCCATAAACTTGTTACATTATAATTTACCATGATTCTTCATTTACAATCTTTCAGCCAGTTTCCAGCCCACATGACTGATTTCCCATCAAGCCAATCTGAATTAATTTTTGTATTAGGATTTTCTCATAACCCTGCACCGGCCAGCCAATGGGCTAGACTGACCTTATAAACCTTTTATGTCTTTGACCTCTTGATGCTACACGGAAAGGACATGAGATTGCTCATAAAACTCCAACAGCTCTAACTGAACAGCTGGAGACTGAATTTCTCCAGCAGCACCAGAGCACTCCTTTATGATGGGAAAATCAATGTAAGGGAGAGGAGGATCTGAATCGCAGCAGATTATGAATTCCGGAATATGTGGGCCTGCACCAAAATCACCACTCCACACCCCAAAACTGCTCCTTCACAAAACAGCATGTGAAATGTCCTTTCTGTCCACTGTATCCTCATTGAAGTGGCTGTAGGAAACATCCAGTTCAAACTGGTCCTATGGTTTCAGGATGCACTTGAGTTTCTTTGAGTTTCATTCTGGCTGTTCTCTATCCTGGGTACCTTTTATTTAACTGCTCTAAAGGAAGCGAAAAAATATCCTATACTGCCTTATTTTTCCTTGTCATTTTTGCTACTCCAAAGAGTAATTGGGTTTTCCATCAGAAAAGTATCAGAATCATTCCTAAAGGAGCTTTGTTCAGATCTCCTAAGTAGTGACAAAAACCTGCTTTTAACTTTCCTTTTGTGGTAAATATTCTGATGATAAGACCACTGAACACATGCAATTACAATACTTGGCATTTATATAACACATTTTTTCCCTTCAGGGATGTTCTCCTCTTTCTCCCACCTCCAAAATCTTACACTAGAGGCATGAAGATAGTAAAAATTATAAGGAGACAAGTTTTACTCTTTTAGGAGAAAAAACCCCCAACCTTTTCTTTAAATTCTTCTCAAAAATGAAAGATCGTTTATGAGAGCAGGGGAGCTCTTAAGCTTGTCAAGCTTGTGAAATTCTTATTTGGGTATATACCTGAAGCCTAATACTTGTGCTAATTTTGAAGTCTAGGGAAAG
>NW_010522950.1:11408-16064 GCF_000687285.1 Phaethon lepturus
GAGACATTTGTAAATATTCAGAAATGTTCATGTTTCTTTGCTCGTGTCCCAACTTTCTCTGCAATTTAGAATGGTAAATCTGTTGTGCATTAACTGGGTGATCAATGTTTTTTACGTGCAGATGGAAAATCAGTTATGGACAGGAAAATTAATGTTAGTTAACAAAGGAATACCACTGGTAGAGCATTGACTACCACACCTTCCAGCCACTCCTGAAGAGAAGTGGGTTTGTCATCTGGGTCCAAAAGTCTATGTGGTGCAACCTCTGTTGGAGGATTTTTTGTACTTATCTGTGAATAAAACCTCACTCAGTAGGACAGGAGTGAAGAACATGAGCAAAATGTGAATTTTAAGGATGGACGTGAATGATTTCATACTGTGTCTGCTCAGCACTGAATTTGTTAATGTATTTAATTAATGAATCAAAATCTACTCTTAGAAACCACTCTGGAAAGTGGTTAGGAAAAAGGTGATTTATATTGAAGTCACAGGCCCAGCCAAACAAGAGATTGCATTACATAATGAAGTACTGCTAATAGCATCTTTCTTGTTAACGAGCTTTTACAAACAACCTGCTCCAGAAACTGGAAGAGGGGGTCACTTGGCCCATTAATACAGTGCCTTGGTCTCCAGTGAAAAATGGCATTAACAAGAGCTAGAGCACCCTGCTGGGGCATAGATTTGTGTCCACGAGGACTGGGCTGTGTCCTCAACCACGCAGGGATCCTGCCAGGCAGAGCGGGAGACGTGACTTAATTTCTCTGTGATTTTCAGACCAGTGATCTCTCCTTCCCCAAAGTTGGAACATGGGAAACATTTCCTTTTAAAGTAACTTTTTTTCTCCTTTATTTTCTAATCTATAGTATAACGTGAGAGCAAAATATTTTTGAAAGAATACTTTGAAAGAACCATTTCAACACAAAAAAATAGAAGCATTTTGTTAGGGGCATGTCAAAATGACACTATGGGAACCCGCCCTTCTCTTCCTCCAAGATAAAATTATGGCAAGGTAGACGTTGTTTCACAGATGCTTTTGATTTCAAGAGTACTGTAACTTCTGATAGAAAAAAATGAATCTGAAATTCATTCGCACAGGTAATGCGTGATTTAGCACATGTAAATGCATGATGTAGCACAGAAGCAGCAAAACACTCCATGGCCACTTCTGAATTGTATCACCCTTTATGAAGCTGTTGACACATATGCAAAAATACACCATGTATGTGGTGAGAATAACACCTCCCCATCACACTGACAACACTTGGGTAGCACTGGTGGAAACAATTATGCAAGGTGTAAAAAAAGCAAGACTCTGTCTTACACAAGGGCAACTTTTCTGTCTTGCTTAGGTACCTAACTTGGGCACAAGTTTTAGGTGCCCACTGAACTGGTCCTATAGGTGATGTTTATGTTCCCTATATATTGCGAGAGGATACAGGTTATGTGTTTGAGCTTCCCTGTGGAGGTATTCAATGGCACTTCCCGGGTCTCCCACTGATGGCACAAGGATATTAATTGTGGCGGACTGGCCCATTAGGAGCTTGATCTTTAATCCCAAATTGTGTACCCTAGGTAGGTGGGCTGCATTATACTTAAAGTCTCTGCAATATGGCATTGCCTTCAAAGGCATGGGACAGGTAGGTAGGACTGCTCTTTGCCATCTCAGATGCCCTCAGAGCAGGCAAGCAGGCTTTAAGGCTTGTGCAACTGGTATTTTTAAAGAAGGATTATTCTGGGAGATGCTGAAGCATTTGCTATCCTATGCATTAAGGAAACATGAATGCAGAGCCAAGAAGAAAAGCTGATCTGGCCGACTCACGGCTGTGGGAGGGCTGTCTGACATCTCACAGAGCCATGACAGGCATGCAGAACTGTCATCGTGCAGGAATTACCCACCCATGTGTGAGCGGGGTTAAAGAGAAGAAAAAGCAGCAGAATGGTCCCTTTGCTGTACCAGAGCTGTCCACTAACTAATTATTCCCGGTTTGCCCTTGAGCCGGATCCACAGTAATTCTTTTTAGCTGAAAATCCTCCCACTGCCACTAGATCACACTTACTAGTGTCATCAAAGATCTCCAAGCGCTTCACCCAAAGCTCCTGCTCCCAAATGGCCTAACCAGTGTAAACGTGAAGCTCATTCACACCCAGCGAAGCCGGGGCTATGGCAATGACATGTGCCACTGCATGTGACCATCTCTGCAATGTCAGGAGCTCTGTCAGTGCTCTGTCCCTTTGCAAGACCCTTTGCAAGCCCCTCTATCAAGAACTGAGTTCACTGTCTATTCTCCGCTTGAGCATCTTGAGCCTTGGTAGGTAGGAGAACAAAGTACAGGACTAATACAGTGAGCAACAGAGGTGTAAAAGACTTTACAGCTTGCCCTTTCTGCCTCATGTTGTCTTCTCCTCTCTTCCATCACGTGCAGCACCTGCTTTCCTACGTTGTTGAAGAATTTTTTTCATCTGTATTTAAAGTTGTTTTTCAGATCAAGTGCCAGCCACGCACAGCATGTCTCACTGTTTGCACTAGGAGTGTGCAATGGATGTGAGGTCTGCATAAATTAAAGGTTTTCTGTAGAAATCCAAGATCATTATTTTAATAATTCAATTCACTCCTCTCGGAAAACCAGTCAGCAGGCTTCTTCACCATGACTTCTGTAATAGTGACTGTGCACAGCTCTGCACAGGGCTCTTTTATCTCTTAATGGCTGAAAAAGTTTAATACAGGTTTTGTTCTTAGATTTATTGTTTTTAAAATGTCTAACACAACATTATCTACATAATTGTTTACCGACTAAGAAAGATATGTATGTAATATGCAAACCCACATATACATAAAGGACACTAAATAACTTAAGGACTTTTTAAAACATATTTATTAATCTAATTTTCTCCTTACAAAGTTCCTCCCAATTCTACCACAGAACATATATTTAATCAGTTAATGTTGGTTTAAGGATCTCTTCTTCTCTCCTCTCCTCTCCTCTCCTCTCCTCTCCTCTCCTCTCCTCTCCTCTCCTCTCCTCTCCTCTCCTCTCCTCTCCTCTCCTCTCCTCTCCTCTCCTCTCCTCTCCTCTCCTCTCCTCTAAGGTTCTCTTCTTCTCTCCTCTCCTCTCCTCTCCTCTCCTCTCCTCTCCTCTCAGTTAAAGCATCTTTCTCTGTCTGGGAAGATGACACATCTGCTTTACTAAGGCTCATCAATTGTATTCTCTTGCCTTGCTAACATGGTGGTATCTGAAATGTTTTAATTCCTGTTACAGATAGCAGGAATACCCATCCATTGTAAATTCAGAGGGACAAGTTCAGAGCCCTCCAACAGCTCACACAGCTAGTACAGTAAGGGGCTCAAAAGGCATTCTGGAAAGGCATACGGATGGCTGAGATTAGAAGATGTTATGTGAGCGTAGAAACAGTGCCAAGAGTTAACTGATTATTTAATAAAGGAAATAATTTTTTTTTTCTGTCCACAGAGGAGTAGCTATTGTAGGAAGATGGCAAAGTGCTACTGGACTTTCTACCTTTGGCAAGTGGTTGACATCCTTCCCAGATACACAGTGATGAGCAGTTATTACTAGCTGAACGGCCTTGCAATTGCATCTTCCTTTTCTCTTTACCCAAACAACCTTCCAATCGCTTCTTTATTATTATTCACATCACGGCAAGGTCTCCAGAAGGCCTGGCACTGCATAAAAGGCCATGTCTCCCAGCAAGTGCTGACAAAACTGAAGAGTGGAATAGCTGGGAGGGAAAGGCATGGAGCAGCTAACCAAGGTCATCTGAGAGGTCAATGGAGAATATTTTCTTTGCAGTCTTTGATATGGCCACTGCTCTCAGCTGCTTGATAGGAAGGAATGAGCCCCACACCCAGTGAACCTGCTGTCTACAGCCCTGGTGGGGTGAAGGTGGAATTTACCCCAGAGACTGATAAAGAAAGTTCGTAACTGAAGAACCACATTGCAAAAAGAACACCCAAAACCCCAGCCTTGCTTTGATAGGTTTCTACTCTCTTTCAGCTGTTTGTTTGTGCTGGGACAGCCTGTCCTGGTACAGATTGACCTGGTTTCATGTCCCTGGTGCAGTCAGGACTCAGAGTTTGGCCTTCCTTTTAGGCAAGAGGATTGTCTTAACACTTGGTCTAGCAGAGCTAGGAAAGAGAATGTCTTAATGTACTAAGCAAAGGAAGAAGTGGAGAATTTTCCTAAAAATGCAGGAAACGCTTTATTTCTTGCCCACGCAGAGCAGGCAGGCTGTCTGATGAAGTCCACAAGAGCTGATAGCTGCAGGGGCATCTCCCCAGAAGGACACCGCTAACCCACTGCAGATATCAGCTCTGCCAGCCCCTCCAGGCGAGGTGGGCGAGGAGCCCTTCCTAGTCCTGCCAGACAGTAGAGAAACACAGTTGGAAGAACAAGACAAGTTTTTTTCTTTTTTTTCCCAAAACACAGAATCACTAAGGTTGGAAAGGACCTTCAAGATCATCAAGTCCAACCATTAATCCAGCGCCACCGTGTCCCCTAAACCATGTCCTGAAGAGTGACATCCACACGTTTTTTGAACACTTCCAGAGATGGAGATTCCACCACCTCCCTGGGCAGCCTGTTCCAATGCCCTGACCACCCTCTCTGTACAGAAACTTTTCCTAATATCCAATCTAAACCT
>NW_010522951.1:0-5894 GCF_000687285.1 Phaethon lepturus
CCTGCCGCCCGCAGACGGGCGAGGGGAGAGGGAAGGGGAACAGCTCACACCCCTCTTACCGAGGCGTCCACAAGGCAGCCTGAGAGCAGCGGCATGAGCAGAGGCAAAGCCAAACCGCGCCGCAGGACCGGAGGGAGGCGGGAGCCCGACCGGGCACTGCCAGAGCCACGGCAGCACCAGCCCGGGGCACTCACCCAAAAAGGGCAGCAGGGCCCTTATGCAGCCCCCCGCAGCCCCCCACCCACCTCACCAATAAACATCAGGAGCTTCCTTTTATGCTGAAACTTGAAAACCTGCCTACAGCAGCTGGATCTCCTTGACAGCAATTAGATAAGGGCTGCTCGATAGCGAGTTAAGTTCTCTCACGCACATCCCCTCCCCACCCCCTAGTTCAACTTTAACAGGTGAACTTTGTTATGGCGTTTAAAAAGTTATGGACTGCTGGCTTTTTAATCGTCTGCCTTAAATAAGTCAAAGCAAATCATAATTCTATTAAGAAATAAATAAAATATTGAGACATTCAATAATTTTGAAGACCCCAAGAAACAAGCTATCTGTAAACAACTCAGAGCAGAAATGCGATACGCTTAGTTCCTAGCAGGCTAAACTTGTAAACTAATTACTACACGTAGATACCCGTTGTAGAGGCTTTTGTTAGATGTGCATGTGTGTTCTTCCAGAGCAACAAAACAGCTAAGCCTGGAGAGAGCCGAGCGCGCTGCCACCCGGTCCTCAGTGGGTTTCATTTTTTGCTCCACTTCACAAGCAATAACTGTGGGATGATAAGGATTTGCAAAACAAACAGAAAGCTGCACAGTGCTTGCGTTTGGAACCTCTGAGCGCAAAAATCCATTTCAGGGCCTGTCTCCCCCCTCACCAAGATAAACCACTCCTGAGCGTGCTGCATAAATCTCCTCCCGGAAACATAAACAACCCCAAAACGTGTTATTTTCTTGGCACAATTAGCGCTTGCAGCACGGGACCTTAGCACTCCATCCCCCCGCAGTCTGCGTATGCACAGGCTCTCCTCCTCATAGTTGAAAGAAGATGGAAACGGATGCTGCCTTCCACGAGGATAAAACCCACCTTTCCCAGTGGGATGCCATGAAGGGATCCCGCTTCCAGCCTCTTCTTTTGCCCCTCTTTGAAGGAAAATCATTTCCAGCGGCAGGGCGTGCTCAGGCTGGGGTCAGCACCGGGCTGGGCTGGGCGTCGTGCGGGAGCAGGGTGGGGACCGGCCCCTTCCCACCCGCCCAGCTTCAGGGGGTGTGCAGGGCAGAGCCCGGGGCCAGGGCTGGGGCTGGGACTCGACACGGGCAGCACGGAGAGCCTGGCTTCCCGCTCAACCCAGGCAACTAAGTGACGGTGATGGCCTCAGTCTCAGCCAAAATGAAAAATGCTGCTTCATGAGTAGAAATATTTTGGCAAAGAAATACCATTTTTCAGGGAGTGGGTTTTTCCTCGGCGCAGGGGAACTCCCCACAGAGAGTGGAAACCCATCACCACCACTTCCACCGGAAAGCAGATTTTTCACTGATCAGTGTTGATCGGAAATTCACCAGCAGCAGCGTTTTTTAATATTATGTTTTCTCAGGAACATACGCTATGTCACAGATACATATGCTTTAAAAATAATTACGAATAATATTTTTCACTATTTTCCCAACACTCTTCATGGATGAGCAAAAAGCACCGCACTCCTTCATTAGTAAGGCAAAACATTCTTCTGTGCATCTAAAACTACTCCAAATTGCATCTTCCGTGACGTGTTCTTCACCCATTGCTGTCTTGGACGGGAGGCACCTTAGTGTTAGCAACAGGCTGAGAAGCGCCAGCAGTGAGCGACCATTGTCCTCCCGGGCTCGGGGAGGCGCGCGGTGGTTATCGCCCTCCCCAGCTGCACGCAGGACAAGTTTCATTTCTAGCAGACACCTCTGTGCTGGGATTAATACCCACAAAAACAGCACGCTTTCTTACGGGATGCTTCACAGCAAACGCTATTACATTTCATCCTTATCAAACGTGATGAGTCCTGTGTATCCCAGGCAGGCTGCTCCCAGGTGCTCGGCCGCCCCACGCACTGTACGGAGGAAAACGGGATGAGAAAATAGTAAATATGAGCCATCTTTTTTCCAAAGAAAGGTGCCGTTTTCCTGGGGAGCAGGTGCCCGGTGCACGCAGACCGTGCCACCCCCACAGCTGCTGGGCTTCCTCTGCCCTCCTCCTCCTCCGAATCCAAGCGAGCCGCGGTGCAGCCCGCTGTCAGCCCCACAAAGCCAGCATAAAACCCGCAGCCATGGCACAGCACTTACGTGCCACACCGCCGTCCGCTTGGTACTAAAGCACGTTGTAGTAAGAAGCAGCAGGAGCAGCTGCGGGGGGTGAGCTGAGCCACGGCGAGAGCCCCCGCCCTGCCTGCAGCCCCGTGTCCGACCGAAGAGACCCAGGGCTGCTTACGGCGGCCTTACGGAACCCTTGCTCTTTCCCAGGAAGACAAACCAGGTGCAATGCTTCCTTCCGTCAGCCAAATCATGGCCCCCAGCGGGGAGAGCCCCCACGGCACAGAGCCGTCAGGGACACCCCCGGAGCCGTGCACCATCCTCCCTCGTGTCTCAGGAGTGAAGCTGTGCTGGTTTTGGCTGGGGTAGAGTTAATTTTCTGCAGAGTAGCTAGGATGGGGCTGTCTCGTGGATTTGTGCAGAGGACAGTGTTGCTAATACGGGGATGTTTTAGTTGCTGCTGAGCAGCGCTTACACAGTCCTCACCCCACCAGCGAGGGGGCTGGGGGAGCGCGGGAAGCTGGAGGGGACACAGCAGGGACAGCTGACCCCACTGCCCGCGGGGCTCTTCCATATCATACGGCGTCATACTCAGTGTATAAAGCTGGGGGACGGAGGAGGAAAGGAGGACGTTCGGAGTGATGCCGTTTGTCTTCCCAAGTCACCGTTACGCGTGATAGAGCCCCGCTGTCCCAGAGATGGCCGAGCCCCCGCCTGCCCGTGGGGAGTGGGGAATGGATTCCTTGGTTTGCTCTGCTTGTGTGCGCGGCTTTTGCTTTTTCTATTAAACCGCCTTTATCTCAAGCCACCAGTTTTCTCACTTCTACCCTTCAGATTCTCTCCCCCATCCCACCGGGGGGGAGTGCACAAGTGGCTGAGTGGCGCTTAGTTGGCTAAACCACGCCAGAAGCCCACCCCACCCCTCCCCACTGGCAGGCCAGAGCGGGTGGGTACGCGTCTAATTGCTGGCAAGGGGCTGACACGTCCCACCAAAGCATCAGGGGTGGGACCCGAATACCCACCAACAATTTTCTCCTGCGGCCACAGTCTGAACCGTCCTCCTCACTTAGGTGTTCCATTTCCAGGCTCTTTTGTCAATTAATCAGGTACATGCTTCTCTCCAGGGACGAGGGGGTTGTGTTATGACAAACACCGGGTGACGGGGATGGCTGTAACACACATTTTCCAGAGGGGATGTTTGCACCACTTTCACCTGGAGAAACGGCTTTTGTGCAAAGGCTGTGGAAGGGAAGCGAGCAGCTCGTGTGGTGGCCCTGTCACGCAGCTTCTGTCCCCCGAAACACTTCTGCCTTTTCAGAAGAAAGTTCAGATTTCTCCTCTCATTTCTTTTGAGCCGATAGCTACACAGGGACAGGACTCACAAAACCCCTGCAATGGGCATCCTGGAGAGTGGAGTGACCACGCTGCCGCCCCTGCCACCACCCCGGCCACCACGCCGTGGCGACCATGCTGTCACCCCTGCCGTCACCCCGGCCACCACGCCGTGGCGACCATGCTGTCACCCCTGCCGTCACCCCGGCCACCACGCCGTGGCGACCATGCTGTCACCCCTGCCGTCACCCCGGCCACCACGCCGTGGCGACCATGCTGTCACCCCTGCCGTCACCCCGGCCACCACGCCGTGGCGACCATGCTGTCACCCCTGCCGTCACCCCGGCCACCACGCCGTGGCGACCATGCTGTCACCCCTGCCGTCACCCCGGCCACCACGCCGTGGCGACCATGCTGTCACCCCTGCCGTCACCCCGGCCACCACGCCGTGGCGACCATGCTGTCACCCCTGCCGTCACCCCTGCCACCACCCCTGCCACCCCGCTGTGGTGACCACGCCGCCACCCTGCCAGGGTCACGGTGGCCACGCCACAGCACCTCGCAGGTCTAGGGACACCTGCCACGGTGCCCGCAATACCAGGTGCGGGCGTGGGATTTCTGCGGTGTGAACACAGCCGCACAGGACTAACACGTGCCCTCCCCGGGCCACCAAGCAGACGTCGCTGCTCGGCTGCCGCACACCTTGGGTGGGTTGAGCTGGCACCCCGGGCAGCGGGAAACACGTGAGCTCCTGGCAGCCCAGCGTGCCGGTGCTGCTTTGTTCCGCTCCACTCTCGCCTAAGCCCAAACGCCGGCGCCCATTGTCCCCCCGGGGAGCGACTGCGCAGCATCTGCCCGGGCCGCTGCTGCCGTGCCGTCAGCCTCGCTCAGCAAAGCACCTACGCCTTTGCTTGCAGGTGAGCCGAGGCATGGCCGATACAGCCCTGGCCAGCGAAGCACTTAAGTGTCAGCATTTACACTTAAGTGTTTTGCTGGGCGATTGCTTTTCCATCCAAGTGCAGAAAACAGGTTCTGTCTGACGGAGGGAGGAGCTGGGGAGCCGCTGCCCCAGGGAAGGCGTCTCCTGCGCCAGCGCTGGCTGCGGCCGGTGGCCGCTCTGGCCGCCCAGCGCGGGCTGCGGCCGTTGCCGTCTCTGGCAGGCTGTGGTCTCCTCCCGGAGGGGCAACGAGCGCAGCCTCCCACAGGAAAACTTGCAGGACCGCACACAGCCAAAAGTGCTGTGCCCACCACTGCTGCAGTTTTCCAGGCTGAAGCAAATTTGACAAATATTTGTAAAATTTCTCTGTCGTCAACAGGTCTTGCTAGCTAAGCACGCCCTGGGGGAAGAATGCTGCTCCTGCCTCGCTGAGAAACCATATTCATTTAGACACCACGCTCGTTATCTAACAACGCAGCAAATTGCTTTATTCCAATACAGCCATCTAACAGCACAGTTAGGTTTTATATTAATAAAAAGTAAAGGAGACTGGACAAATACAATGGAGGGAAAATCCATTAAGAGACACTAAATACGAAAGATTTGTCTGGCTCTGCAAGTTTGAAAAGCTGGAAGCAGCCAGAGGCGGGTGAGTATTTGGGGGATGTCAGAGAGATCTGCCTTCTTTCTGCTCCCTGCATCCGCCCACGGGCGCTGCTGGAGACGCGTCCGCGGGAGGACGGTGCGCGTCCCAGGAGGAGGCAGCAGGGCAGCGCACGAGTCGCCTGCAGCTCCGTGCACACGCACCTTGTTTGGGAGGAGAGGAGAATAAAGCTGTTTGCCTTAAAAGACTTCAACACAGAATTTTATTTTCAGAACAATAAAGCCCCAAAGGAGAAAGAAGCAAGTTGTTAACATAAAATTACCCCTTTCACTCAGAGTCTCTACATTTTTTTTAAAAGCATATCGCTCTGTCTCTGCCCTGCCAATCTTCAGCTCTCCCTCTATATTTCTACCAGGTCTAAACTAATTAAATTAATTTCCCAGAATAATAACCTCCCAGGGACATACAGCTAGATAATCCTTAACTCCTCATGAAGCTCGTTTCCTGTAGGGTTGGGGAGCAATTACAACTCATTAGTCATCTGTCGGATGAGGAGACGACAGGGTTTTCTATCGATTGTTTTTCCAGGAGCACCATGAGAGAAAGCGAGAGCGCGCGGGTGTCCGTGTCAACAGCAACTTTATGGGGAGACGGCATCAAGTGAGGCGCTTGACGTGCGAGCACATGCACAGCTCTTTAGCCTTAATTTACAGACGGCAAACCCCCCTCCCCAGCAGGCGCG
>NW_010522952.1:0-402 GCF_000687285.1 Phaethon lepturus
GTGGGGGCGGCGGGAAGCCCGGCGTGGCCGCGGTGAGGACTGGCAAGAAAAGCCGCCGGCAGTGCGGGAACGCCTTGCCGTCCTTGCTGGCTGCGCTCCCTTCAATGTCCGCTTCCGTAAGGACCATGCACTTGTGGGGCGAATCTTTGCCTTCGATGCCGCGCCCCGTCCCGGCTTCGAGTTCGAGTTGAAACTCTTTGCCGAATACCCCTGTGGCTCTGGCAGTGTCTACGCCGGCGTGCTGGGCCTGGCAAAGCAAATGTTCCAGGACTGCCTGCGGGCGCCCAGCAAAGCCATTTCCTCTGGCTACAAGTACCTGGAGTACGAGAAGCGTCAGGGCAGTGGGGACTGGCGTCTGCTGGGTGAACTCTTCACTGAAGCTGTCCGCTTCTTCCGCCACCC
>NW_010522953.1:0-210 GCF_000687285.1 Phaethon lepturus
CCCCGGGGAGCCGCCTCACTGGCACGCCTCTGCCCATGGCCGTCACGTGGCTGCTGGCCGCCAGGACGTCGGAAGAGGAAGGTCTGAAAATAATCGCCTGGTCATGTCTTCCTTTCACAAGGAGGGAGTTGCCATCGTGGGGAATTTTTGTGACCAGCGGAGCTGGCTAATAGTCAGCTCCTCGGTGAGTCAGGCGCTTGCCCCCTCCCA
>NW_010522953.1:270-516 GCF_000687285.1 Phaethon lepturus
CCACAGCCCTTCCTGCCACCTCCAGCTTTGGGTCTGCGAGTGGAAGTAGTCCCGAGAGTTTTGGGGTCTCGATGCCCCCACTGGCCTTGGCCACAGCCCCCGCTGCTCCCTCTCCCGCTGGGCATCCTCTGTGCAGAACCTCTCGAGGTTGTGCCACCTCTTGCTCCATCCTTCTTGCCGCGGGCAGGCGGTGCTGCCTCGCCGGAGAGGTGCTGCAGGGGGGAGGTGGGCGTGGGGCGGGGGGGC
>NW_010522953.1:533-794 GCF_000687285.1 Phaethon lepturus
CCTCTCTCCCCACGGGCAGGGGATCCACGGCTGGGCTGGAGACCTCCCGAGCTGATGGGACGTTTCAGTTCCCACTGTGGTTTTGTACCCGGCTCAGCACATGCCAGTTGCTGTCTGTTGGTCCTGCCTTTGGTTTTGGGGCAGATAAGGAATTTCTTAGAAAAACACCACCAGAGTTCAGGACCAGGCCTGTGCCCTGCCTGGCTGATGCCATCGAGCAGTGCCAGCCCTGCTGCCTGCAGCAGCACCCGTTGGTGGCTG
>NW_010522953.1:1176-1574 GCF_000687285.1 Phaethon lepturus
GGGGCAGGTGGTGGGGCTTGGCGCTGGCAGCCAGCCACAGTTGGCAGGTGCCGTTTCCATGAGCCGGTGTTGAGAGAGGAGCGTCCCTCTTTGGGAGCAGCCCGTTCCTCGCTGCATCTACCCGCTGTCCCCTCTCCCTACAGGGGCGAAACAGCCATCGGTCCTCCTCTTCTGCCCTTGCCGGGTGCTCGGTGGTGCCGCCCCGGCGGCGGCGGTGCCGGAGGGTGACAGCAGCGGGGAGGTGCTTTGGGCTCTGTGTGGGGCAGCTGGGGCTGCAGGGTCTTTCCAGCTCTGCCGTGGTGCCAGCGGGTCCTGCAGCCCTGGGCTGGCCAGTCGCGGAGCTCGGGCAGAGATAAAGTGGACTCCGTAATTTGGAGCCCAAATAAACGGCTGCAGAG
>NW_010522953.1:1617-1901 GCF_000687285.1 Phaethon lepturus
TGCAGCTCTGTAACCTGTGATATACTTTGCTGCTGCCCTTCTTCCTAAAGCCGGCACACCTTTGTTTAAAATGTTCCAGCAGAGTGTTGTTTATTCAGGGCATTATTACCAGTATCTCAGGCTCCTTTTTTCTGTCCTGTGACTCGGGGATAGTTTGGTGCAATTTCTTCCATCTTTCCTCCATATCAAAGATATCCTGGCAAGTTCATGTTTATTGTTTGCAGTTAATGTTTAATATTTCCTATTACTAGCATCTCATGGTTGATCTTAATTACACCCTTCTA
>NW_010522954.1:0-866 GCF_000687285.1 Phaethon lepturus
TATTAAGCTTGATGATGTCCCTGAAGCTATTGGACAGGCCAGAAGAAAAGGCCATCAGTTTAAATTAAAAAGGAATATACGGAGGAGGGCTCCGAAGGGGACGATTTGTCCTGGAGACAGGCAGGTCGCAGGCTCCGGAGCAGGACTCCCACGGAGGGGACAACACCCCCCGGCTGCTCCGCGACCCGGTCACCCATGGGGTCACCCCACGCTCTGCCCAGCAGCTCCCCAGGGAGCAGAAGCCCCGCGAGCACCCGAGGGCGGCCGGGAGGAGATCTGCATGCCAGGCACACGGAGCAGAGCTCCGCTCCCGGCACCGGGGCCCATCCATCTCCCGCTCGCCTCCGAGCCCTCTAACCATAAATCAGGGGGGGCCGGAGAGGGGGGAGCAGCGCAGTCAAATTACCCAGATGGATTGCCAAATAAATACATGTGAACGAAACAATTAATGGATTTTTTTTTTTTTTTGCTTTACAGCCCTCGGAGGAAGGTGTAAAGGAAAAATATATAAATGGAGCAAATTAAGTCGGTCCGTGGGCAGGAAGCAAAGGGAGTCACTCTGTCTCCATCACCCCTGCCCGTGGCCGGGCACCCAAGCCCGGTGCCACTGGTGTCCTGTGCCTGTCCCCACGCCAGGGCAGCGCCGGTACCTGTCTGGGCCATATAGACGCCTGGCTCGTCCGCTGACCGCGGCCACTGGGTTTTCACCTTCTGGTTCTCCTCGACCGCATTGCCTGGAAGACAGAAGGGCTCCGGTGAGAGCAGGCAGGGGACAGGGATGGGCCACCGTGGGTCAAGGCACATCGCAGGGGGGATACAGGGATACCCAGCCCCACATGGCATCCCTGAGGGCTAGAGATGTTTGA
>NW_010522955.1:0-236 GCF_000687285.1 Phaethon lepturus
GCTTATTTCCCCCCTTAGTAATAAAGCGGCAAGCTACGAGCCCAGGCAGAGAAGTCCTCTCGCGTACTTTCCCTTGTACTCCCAGATACTGAATAGTTTCAAGTACAGTTTCAAGAAAAGCACGGCGGGGAGGGGAGGGGGAGAAAAGGGGAAAAAAAAAAAAAGGAAAAAAACCAAAAAGCCAGCCCCTCTTCAGACAGTAATTACAAACGGAGAGTTGCACTTACAAACTTCCA
>NW_010522956.1:0-7126 GCF_000687285.1 Phaethon lepturus
CAACTTCTCACAGAAGCCACCCCTGCAACCCTTCCAGGTACCAAAATCTTGCCACGCAAACCCAATATAACCCTAAAATAATTATGCAACAGATGGAGCTACGTTTGTCTTCAAGTGCTTTCTATAACAGGAGAAGACACTTAATTCAGCACCAGAAGAGGTGTTAGAGGACATCAAGTATTGAGAAATGAAGTTTTTACTAAAAAGAACTGGTAACTGCTCATGAATTTTTTACTGAAGTATTGTAAATACGATTCCATGTCCAACTTTTCGATTTTTAAAAATAAATTAAACAATCAAAAATTTACGTGAAGTAGTAACAGAATAAATTCAATGAGAAATTCTTATGTGTCTGATGATGGAGCAAAACAGTACTGCAGGGAACAATTTTTGAAAATCCAAAAATTTTTGAAGGCTAGTAAATTAATAAAACAAACAAAAAAATCAAAACATTGAAGTTATTGCAGGAAGGGTTAATTACAGGATTTTAACCAAGGTTTGGTTTTTTCTTGTCAAAAATAAGTCATGTGAAAAGATTGTCAAAAAAATTTCATCGACATTCGTCCATAGCAAAATAATCAAAAGATTCTCTGGATTAAAATAAATATACTATTTTGACACTTGTATCTCCTTAACTTCCCTGTGTAAGTTTCCTTCAATTATTCACTCAAAGTCCATTTAGATAAACACAAGTAGCAGCTTATTCTGCCTTCAGACTACTACCCCCAGAGGTACTTCTCACCTTATTTTCAACGATTTTGTAACATTTCTTTGTAATTCTGCATAAAGTGTTCTGTAAAGTTTAGTTCTTTAGTTTTAAACTTCGGCTAGGATATATCATGGTTTGAATTATAGAACTATAAAAGCTTGAGTTACAGCATTGGCAAAAATGCCTGGAGAAACACAGAATAACACTAATGCACATTTATAAGTGAAGAACATTTCCTGACTTTTAGCTTATTGACTCAGAAGACAGTTCATTGAGAATGTTACAATGAAAAATTATTTTCATGGATATAATAATGTCATATTAAAGTTGTAGATCCTTAAATTTTAGATAGATTAAAAATACCCTTCTTCTATTTCTATATATTAACTATATGGGCTGCCTAGGTATTCCTCTGCTCACTATGTATTAGATGAAGGTAATAAACTTGTCTTTTCTGTGAAAGCATATAGAACATATTAGTATAGAGGCAGTTTCTTCCCAAAATAACCTTTTAAAAAAACTTCTACCTTGTTTCTGTCCACCAATCAATTCACATAGTCCATCAGACTTCTTAACAATGGGTTATGCTTTGGTCATATAAAAGTCCAGAGCCATTTTTTGACCAAGCAGTGCAGAACACCATTTTGGAAGCTACCCCAGTTTCATATGAGACTCTCAGAATTTCAGCATTTCCCATCAGAAATACTATCACTAAAGAAGCCTGATAATACTGTATGTAATCCAAAGTGCTTAAATATTAAAAGTGTTCACTCTTCCTCTACAGGTCTGGACCTAATTGTCTGATTTTTTATTAGTCTCGGGAAAAGTGCAATACATATTTTTTTCAAATTGTTATACAAAAGATTGTCGCAAATTTTACCTCTCAACACCTCAAGAGAAAAAAATTTCTGAAAAAATAGCTTGAAATGATAACAAAAATATTCAACTGATCACAGATACGATATATCTGTGCTCAGATCTGAGATTAAAATGCTTCAGATAGGGAAGTAACATTTTACTCTTTGTACACCAATTTTCCTTCAAGGATATTCTAAAATCTTTATGATAGTAATCTACTATTTGTCCTGATTCATTCTGATAAATGAAGCCAAAATAAATGCTTTACATTGCTCCAAACAAAGTGTTTTAAAAGAACGTTAAAGATACCACTTCTTTGTCCTGTGGACCTTTATTCACACACCCACACCCACCCACCATAATTAGCCCCAGCTACAAAAGATTACATTAGTCAACTTACCTTTCCTGAACATAAAGTTTGGTTTATGAATTTGCATTGTCCTCAAATTTATAGAGTGCACCTACAATAACTGCAGGTAAACTGACCAAGGCATATATACAGACAAGGAGATTCAATTTAAATAATTCCTTGTAATTTTTTTCAGGGAATGAGCAAAATAATTTGGAAGCAACAAAGTCTGCCCCCTACAGATAAATCAGACAAACGTCAATTTTTCAAATTTGAAGCTACAAAAATATCTATTGTGAAGTGAGCATGGATAGCTGATATATGCTGGAGATATCACCACAGGAACAGATACTATTTTGACTATTTGACACCCAGAAAGATATGAGATACCATTTCAGTGGGCTTATTGGTATCTGCACACACATTTAGAAAGGCTGTGGTAACAAAAAATGCTTTAAGATCACTGGAAGCTTGTGTTTGCACCAAGACGTGTTTAGAGAAAATGTCAGAGAGGGATAACTAATTTCCTGAATAAGGTTATTTCTTCTGCTTTTCTTTATAGATAGATAGATAGATAGATAGATTTTAATGTTACATGAACAGGTGAAAATAGAAAACCAACGCTGAAAATAAAAATACTTGAAAGACTTTTTACCATTTAGCTTTCAACTAACACGTGATGTGTTTTGTCATGAAATACTCTCATTATTCAGAGCAGCTATGCCTTTGTTAGTCCAGGAAAATATGTACCCTTCAGCATGTGGTTATTCCCCAAAAGTCTTTGCTAACAGAAAAAAAAAATTCTTTCATTTTTTTTCCAGATGAGTTTGATAGTGACTTAATGATGTTAATTGACCTCCGGTGTTTCTTTTCATGTGCCATCTCTGCACCTCATCTGACCCTAGGCTTGCAGAAACTAATTAAATAAGAGCACAGAGGCAACTTCAAAACTCAAAAAAGCCAAGACAGATAAAAAAAGACGACTTTCACTACTTTTTTCTGCTATTTCTTTAAGAAAGGAGTTCTATATTCCTCGTAAAATCCACAGACTGTCCTAGTTAATAAGATCATCTGGGATCAATTACTGCTAGACATAATGGTTCTTTACTTCAGATTTGAGAATAAGATAGCTGTGTATCTCTGTAGAAAATGAACACTGGCATTCACCTTAAAGTTTTAGGCTTACATAATTTTCATCCATACTTATCTGGAGGGCTTGCTGTCCACTATGTTTCTCCTGAAGGGGACAATTAGGGAGGCAGATCAGCCTATATAAAAAGTAGCACCCTATAAAAAAGGCATTATTTTCCTGCATAAATAGTAGACAGCCAATTTCAAAGAATTATGCCTGCATTTATATGTTTTCTATGAAACACAAATTTCTGCCTGAAGAAGGATGCTTTTTCAAAAGCCAGTCTAAACCTGAGCTGCTGAAGGAGATGGTTCCATCTTCCTCCCTGCATACTCTGTGTCTTTGATCCTGCTCCAGCTCTCCAGCTCATGCAGCTGTGCAGTCAGCCAGGTCAAACATCTGATATAACGGAAACAAACAAACAGAAATCCCCAAAACCAGTCAGGTTTAGGTCAAGTACGAGTTTGGCTGTCACACAAGCATTAGTCACAAAATACACAGGAAAGGTAAAATTTTCAATAGCAGGAGTCTTAAGGTAATTTAAGTCAATCAAGAAATCAAGTACTAAGAGGAAAATTAGATGATTTTCATTACCAGTACAGTGCAGAATTTACAAACGGGCATGCTGTAGTGTTAGCCTATTATACTGTATATTGCACTTTTGCAGGATAGTGGACCTTGATGGAAGTATTATTTTTTTTCACATGCTGCAAACAAGTGCTCAGCAGAAGGACAGGTAGAAGAAACCACAAGGTCAATGAGTTACAAAACAAAATTTACACAGCGGCAGCCACTTTCGTAGAAGGTCTCATCCACTCTTAAAGTTTTACTTATATTTTTCTTTTGTGCTGGTTTTGGCTGGGATAGAGTTAATTTTCTTCACGGTAGCTAGTATGGGGCTATGTTTTGGATTTGTGCTGGAAATAGTGTTGATAATTCAGGCATGTTTTTGTTGTTGCTGAGCAGTGCTTACACAGAGCCAAGGCCTTTTCTGCTTCTCACCCCACCCCACCAGCGAGCAGGCTGGGGGTGCACAAGAAGTTGGGAGGGGACACAGCCAGGACAGCTGACCCCAACTGACCAAAGGGATATTCTGTACCATATGACATCATGCTCAGCATAAAAACCTGAGGCGAAGAAGAAGGAAAGGGGGACATTCAAAGTTACGGTGTTTGTCTTCCCCAGTAACCACTACGTGTCATGGAGCCCTGCTTCCCTGGAGATGGCTGAACACCTGCCTGCCCATGGGAAGCACTGAATGAATTCCTTGTTTTGCTTTGCTTGCGTGCGTGGCTTTTGCTTTACCTGTTAAACTGTCTTTACCTCAACACATGATTTTTTTCACTTTTACTCTTCTGATTCTCTCCCCTGTCCTACCAGGGGAGGTAAGCAAACATCTGCGTAGTGCTTAGTTTCCAGCTGGGGTTAAACCACATCAATATACTATTATTCCTGGACCATGTAATGTCATCTCAGGGCACTACATCATACAAGACTGCCTAGTAAGGCATGAAGAGTGCCAAGTGCTGTAGGGAATACATACCTACTCCTCCAAGACAATGTGTATTCAATTTCATAATATTGAGTTGGAAAAGGCAAAAAAAACAAACAAAAAAACTAGCACAGAGACACAGAAAGCCTGTATAACAGCCACCTTCATTTCTCATCTTCTGCTTGCAGCTTCTAGAAACACAATTAATGTGCACATCTCTGATCTACCTCTGTAGGCTTTGCACATTTCAGAATATACCTGAAAGTATCACTTGTTATGATCCTACCTATCAGATGATGGATATTACTCTACTGGCAATAAATATTTATGCATATTGTACAACTGACTATCCATACAGGTAGGTATCTGAGCCACTGGAAAGGTTTAGGAATTGGTCCTAAAGAATTTGCTTGCAACTGAACAGCACAGGCTTCCTTCACAATATTGTCTCACTTGTAATAGAGATACATGGAGAAACGTTACATGTTGGAATACATCCAATTCCCTAGACTGAATGAATTAAAAATAGGCTATCCTAGTCTGAAACGACTTACTACAAATGCAGCCGTTTTGGAATGTCAGGATAGAAATGTTGTATAATAAAGGCCTGTTTGGCATTGACAAATAATCCATTGTGTAATATACATTGTCTATAGGTAGTTCTCTGCTTCGAAGGCTGCAATATCTTCCTTAGAGCCAGCAGGTGGAGAAATGCTTCCATTTAAAAATGTACAAGTGAGAAAAGACAAGTTCAGCAGCTATGGAGGAAAAGCAGCTACACTTTCCAAATCTATTGCTTCCTTATAACCACAAAATCTATACATCTTAGTTTCCTAGGTAACCCTGTGAAATCGAGACTACTAGTAGAGAATGAAGGATGTAAAAAAACAGGCATAATTTGAAGTTCACCTTCCATAAAATAAGTTAAAAAATGTCAGCTTTGATAGGATTCAGAAATTTAGATTTTTTTTTTCCCCACACAATGGCTTGTATATGACACTGCTATTTCCACAAAATGGCTTGGAATTACTTTATAAAATGACAGAGTATTACACAGTTTTTACAAAAATGCATACACTGGCCTCTCCTGATTATTATAGTTGGCACATAGTATTTTTATTGATCACTTGTACTGCTTATAGGCATGGGCACTGATATTAGGGAATATCAGCATCACACAGTCACTGTCATGCACTTCACTGAGGAAGCCTGTTCAGAAAAGACCCAGCAGCTGACATATATTAACATTTCTGGATCCCATACCTTCAAACTGACTAAAGATTCTGAGATAACCAGTGGAAACTCCTTTTCCATATTTCTTTTTCTATTGTCCTTCTAGGAAAAAATCCACATTGTACTGGAATAGAATTGCATTTAAAATGAACACAGAAATCATGCAAAGGAAACCCAGTCACATCATCTTCCTCAAAATGAAATTTCTTGCCCTCTGTAATCACACCGTCTGCTCAGTGTCCATCTGAATGGGGATGCAGATTCTGAAAATGTTCTGGATGAAGAGAGGTTATAAATGAAGGAAAGAGCAGAACTGTGTGCTATGTTTACTTGCAAATTCATATGTATGCACTCTACCTTTTTGTCATTTACAGAGCATGCATGGGATTGAAATGTAGAAAGAAAATATCCATATCCTTCAGAGAATGAGATCTGTGTATTTCAACACAGCACTGCATGTAAAACCGGACTTGGCCAACAAAGTGGACCAACGGGTTGACAAAGTTGGCAATTTTAGATCTCTAGAAAACTAGCAATCTTAAGGGTTTCAGTGTTAACTATAATGACAATTTAAGCAATCATTCTGCCTAACGTCTATTGTTTCTTTTCAACCTTGGCCCATATTTGGAAAAAGAAAATTCAAATAGTAAAAATAATTCAGTATTAATATGCCTTAAGTATGTCACAAGAGCAGGCAAACGGACCTTTAAATTAAAACAATTAAATTTTTAAAGAAGCAGGGGGTAATAGTGAAAATGATTATTTAAAGAACATATTTTAACTAGAGAACATACTTTTTTTTCAAAAATCCTTAGTGCCTTAGGCACAGGTACCAGTATGCAGCTATAGCTGCACCATCTGCTATGAAGGCTTTCAGCTGGGGACCTGCAGTAAAATTTAGGGGGGAAAGCTGATTATGTACAACTCCGTCTTTGTGTACTGGTAAGTTTAACTGAATCCACAAATTAAGCATCTAACTTAATTGCTCAGTGATATAAGTTCTGAAGACACAGTTCCTACAAGATGTGTAGTTTTGGCAAAACGTTTATGCATAATTAAGAGACATTGCACAATCAGTGCTCAGTCATAGTATGTGTTTCAGTACCCTATGTACTGAAAAAAACCCGCTCTAAAATACCCAAAAATACCTAAAAAGGTATTCAAAACAGCCTTTGAAAAAGCAAACAAGATTTCTAGAGAGTACAGGAGAGCTTTTCAACTGGTGCTGCCTTTTATCTTCACATAAACTGATTTTCCTTTCACATTTCATTTAAAGTCAGAATTCTCATTAATATTAAGATATTTTTACATTTCATTTGTGGGGAGTAAAAGGCGCCTAACATGCAGCCTTTC
>NW_010522956.1:7157-13970 GCF_000687285.1 Phaethon lepturus
AACTAGGATTAATCAGAGGCCAAACTGTCTATGACACCTTATGTTCCATGCTTTTTCACCATACTGAGGGTTTTCTGACATGCCCGTCGTGATCGAGATCTGTAACTCTTTGACTGTGCGCTCTGCGGCAGCGTCTGCAGCAAATGGAGTTGAATGAAGGCTGTGTTTGGTACATCTGCAATGCCTTAATAACTGGGGGACCAACCATTTCACAATTTAGAAGTCCAGATGAAACTTTGAAGCATTTTGTATGGGCAGGTGCAGGCAGACATAAGCGTAATTAACCTGTGCCTTGGACAAACTTGCCAAGCTGGCTGTAATCTAGAAGCCCAAGTTAGCCTGGAGCTACACCTGAATTCATGTGCCCTGTCATGGCCAGGGGCTATACAGGTTACGCCAGCGGTCAGTTCAGGTGTGTAGGTTTCCTCGGATGGACCCCCATGAAGACATGCCTCAGAATGATGAATTAGAGGTATTTATCACATAATTTATAGCTCCTTTCTAGGTAAAATTTTCTCAGCAGTATTGAGATTTAATTGGTTTAGATATTATAGTGGAGTTTTTTTTCTTCTAAATATAGAGAAAATAAAACTCAGCTACTCGCTAGTTACCATAGCAACTGTAAGGTATTATGGCACTTATCTGAGACCAAAGGAACACATATAGCATTTTCTATGAATAAAACTGATGTCTGAATCAGCTTTTATACATGCTAAGGATATTTTTTTCCATTTTGCCTGTATTACAGGTGACCTTCAGTGGAAATAAAGGAGCAGAGATTTGTTAGAATACTGTTAGAATCACTGAATCATTTAGGTTGGAATAGACCACCTTTAAGATTGTCGAGCCCAGACACAAACCTAACACTGCCAAGTCCACCACTAAACCATGTCCCTAAGTACCACGTGTACACATCTGTTAAATACCTCCAGGGATGGTGACTCAACCACTTCCCTGGGCAGCCTGTTCCAATGCTTGAGAACCCTTTCAGTGAAGAAATTTTTCATAATATCCAAACTAAACCTCCCCTGGAGTAACTTGAGGCCATTTCCTCTTGTCCTATCACCTCCTACCTGGGAGAAGAGACCAACACCAACCTCACCACAACCCCCTTTCAGGTAGTTGTGGAGAGCAATAAGATCGTCTCTCAGCGTCCTCTTCTCCAGACTAAACAACCCCAGTTCCCTCAGCCCCTCCTCATAAGACTTCTTCTCCAGACCCCTCATCAGCTTCGTTGCCCTTCTCTGGACACGCTTCAGCACCTCAATGTCCTTCTTGTAGTGAGGGGCCCAAAACTGAACACAGTATTGGAGCTGTGGCCTCACCAGTGCCAAGTGCAGGGGGACAATCACTTTCTGAGTCCCTGGGTGATAACTGTAGATGAAGCATTTTGGGCTTTGTGAACAGTTTATGTAATAGAAGCAAAACTTATAACTGCTGAACTGAGTTAGTAACTGGAAAGGAATAAATTACATATAGGGTCCAAAAAAACCAGTTAGTCCTACATGAACAAACTAATAGGACATAAATTAACAATGAAGTTAACAGGTATACCAAGCTGCCCACAGCAATTTGTTCTGTAAGCCTAATTCTCAGTAATTTCATTTTTCAGACACAGCTTACCTATGCAATTTATTCCCCTGCATTCAGTTCATAGTAACACCTCACTTGAAATGCCAGTGTGGAAAGAGAGCAGGGGCATGTTTAATGTATATAAAAAGCAATCTCAAGTTATGTTTAAGCCAAATCACAGAACTCATGGTTAAAACTATTTTTGAAATTCATACTGCCTCATAGTATGCAAAGTAGTTTAGTTTTAGTTTAGCTTTGCTTTTCTTGCTTCTAATAGTTACTAAAATAATTGTGAGGAAAAAACTTTTTTTGAGCTGTCTTTTCTATTTTCTTTCATAAAAATTCTATTGTGATTAACCCAGTTCTATCTCAAATCAAGTATTTATCAGCTCTAAATTTCAACAGTGCAACTTATGGCAACTTAATACAGAATTACACATCAGTTTTGTATCATCGTATTTGTCCTCTGGGCATTCACTTCAAAAGAACAACAAATCACAAAATCGGTCACTAACTGAACTAGCATAAAGGCTTGGAAATTTATTTCAATACCTGAAGTGTCTGTTACATTAATGAACACACTGTGCTCAAACACACGGCGCGTCTTCAGCAGAAGGGCACCACGTGCAGCTCAAAGCGACTGCCGAGAAGACTCCCACACTCTCAGAGGTAAGGATTCCTGTGCTAGCAGCAGCAGCAGCAATTCCTTCTAGCTCTGGGCTAGGCACCATGCAGGAGGGTTTCTGTTGCTCAGGAAATATGCACTGACTGCTTTGAAGTAACCTCTGTGCTAACGGTTCACACACTGTAATTTGGGAACCACCTCTCCGACGTTATTAAGGGCTTGCTACAGGATACATCAACATTAATTTGGAGGAAGGTGCGGGATCCTTTTGCCCATATTTAACTAAATATGAACCAGTTCTAACCTGAACTGAGAGCTGTGTAGGGAGAATGTATTAGCTTGGGCTCTCTGCCACGCTAACACAGTAACTCTACGAAGTAGCTATAGTACTGGCAGAGTGAACCCACATCTGCACCTAAGAGGAATCGGGAATCTAACAGTCTTTATTAATCTGGGCTTTAACCACTAAATATAAGGCTTGTTTAAGTGTAATTTTAGGATAAGCAAATCTGTCATGTGCTTACATTGAAAGTTTACGTGTAAATCCAGAGCAATACTTAACTACTCTGTTCCCCATAAAAACCCACCTCTGCTTTACTTCTAGCTATTTTCTACTTCCATGACAGTTTTCAACAGAAAATTGGGCAGCTTCGAATAACTAAGATGGGAAATTGTTTCTTCTCATTTTTACAAGTCCTACATCTCTGAGGAGCATAAAAGTACAATACTTGCCCTCTGTTTCCCACAGCATGAGATTCTGTGAGTTCCAACTGGAATGGTATTTACTGTTTACCACGAAACCTCAGGAAAGTCTCAACTCAAAATAAAGCTCAATATCTGAGGGCTTGGTTCTTTTTACTCTTAAACTTTAAAAAAAAAGAAAAAAGGAAAAGCTGAGATTAGAACATCTTTATCTACAGAACTAATATCACGCAGCTTCCTTTCATCTCAGAACTCCATATAAGTAAAAAGAGTCCAAAACAGTATATCCACACTTAAAGAACTTGGAAGAATCACTCTAGTTCTATGCAAAAAAAAAATACAGCTATAAAAACAACTTTGTCCAAACAACAAATAGCTCATTACTATAATTCCATGTTTACTTTTAGGTGTCTATCACTCTTTTCAATTAGCAGAGGCTGACCTGCTTATCTAGTATATTTGTCTGAATAAGCTTTCTCAAGCCTTCCTGGGGAGGAGATGCGTTCTGTGACAGGACTTACGGCTTACGCCCAGTAGAACTGTCCCTGAAACACACACAGCGATTAACATGAGAAGCACATGTTAAGCTCAGGGACTGGCTGGGCATCGGTCAGTGAGGGGTGAGCAATTTCATTGCGCATCACTTGTTTTGTACATTCTTTCATTGTTATTATTTTCCCTTCTTTTCCCATCCTATTAAATTCTCTTTATCTCAACCCACGAGTTTTACCTTTTTTTTTCTGATACTTTCATCAGATGACCCATCCCACTGCAGGGGGAGTGAGTGAAGGGCTCTGTGGTGTTCAGGTGCCTTCTGGGTTAAATCACAATGGTGTTGAAACAACGCCAGGTGAATCGCTACAGCTTTGCAATGCTCTAAACCAGATATAATCAAAGATGGACTGCTCTGAATGTACTGTTTTAGGCAGAACCTATACCTACATCTTATTAAAAATGTAATAATACCATTCAGCTATTTACTATCAATGGAGGAAGCCTTGACATAAAATAGCCATTTATAAACATATGAATATACAGAACCCTTAGTACTAGTCTTAGATTTTTAAAGATAAGCAATGCAATAATGAAAATACTTGGTGATTTGTGATAACGTCATAATATAGTCTACTCTAGATATGTTATTTAGAAGTTCTAAATGTGATTTTAAAATGAGATTGAGATGCTAAAACTGTCAATACTGCAACCAAGTTTACAAGTACCAATACTGATGCAGTTTTATAGAACTCCTTCAGTTTAAAAAAATGAAAGGAATAATTAAAATTAAGGTATTCATCTTGGAAATACCTAAATAGGTGTAACAGTCTCAAGTGCAAATTCTTACGTCAAAGAAGGACAGACAATGAAACTATTTTCCTAAAATGCTTTTGAAGTCTTAAACACTGCTTAATTTAATATATCGCTTGTTTGAATTTCATAGATAACTTCCTTAAAATTCTTCCCTAGTTAGAATTTGATAACATAAAAGGTCCATTTTCAGTTCCTTAAGAGGATAAACTAAAGCTCTACATCATTTCCACTTGTGTAGGCCTATATCCTTCAAATACAAAGAAATTGAAGCTACAGTTTAAAAATAAAAGTTTAAAAAATAAATTGATCATGACTATGCTTTTTTAACTCTCCTTATTCTGTGATGCAACTTCAGTAATACAATATTTAAAAGACTTTGCCACCTACTTCAGCAGAGATTTCTATCTTTACTGATATCAAATATCAAATATCAAATATCAGATTTCTTAGACTCAGAACTGTGCTCTCAGTTCACAAGGCTTTTTTTGATACCTACTGATTCTCAAGGGGTCCTTTCTTCTCAAGATTGCTTTGTATCGCAAATAACATTCATCCCCTAACAGAGTTATTGTTTTTCTGACCAAAAAGGTGTCACTAATTTGCAGGAAGATTAACTGAGCAAAGGCAGTGCTTGCTAAGGGACAAAACCACTGTCCTTGCAGCCTTAGCTAGAAATGCAACTAGCTTCCATATTTTGGGCCAAACCCTTCCAATTTTCGTGGGCACAATGAAAGGTGTTTTCTATGGAACTTGTGTTGCAGAATAGACTTTGTTTTAACTAACTTTAAGATGACATCTTGAAAGAATACAATCACACAGATGTCATGGTTAAACCCCAGCCAGCAAAACTAAGCCCCACACAGCCACTCGCTCACTCCCCCACAGTGGGACGGGGGAGCGAGTCGGAAGAGTAAAGTGCGTGAGTTGAGATAAAGACAGTTTAACAGGTAAAGCAAAAGCCACGCACGCAAGCAAAGCAAAACAAGGAATCCATTCACCACTCCCCATGGGCAGGCAGGGGTTCAGCCATCTCCAGGGAAGCAGGGCTCCAGCACGCGTGATGGGTTCTTGGGAAGACAGACGCCATCAGTCCAAACATCTCCCTTCCCCTTCCTTCGTCTTTGCCCTGGCTTTATATACTGAGCATGCTGTCACATGGTATGGAATATCACTCTGGCCAGTTCGAGTCAGGTGTCGTGGATGTGTCCCCTCCCAGCTTCCTGTGCACCTCCTGCCTTCTCACTGGCAGGCCAGCAAGAAAAAATGGACTGTCCTTGACTGCTTAGCAACAACTGAAAACATCAGTACGTTATCAACATTTTCTCATCCTAAATCCAAATCATAGCCCCATATTGGCTACTATGAAGAAAATTAGCTCTATCCCAGATGAAAACAGAACAACAGACAAAATGCAAAGAGTAGTTCCGCAAAACTATACGTCTTTTAAGCAAATTAATCATAGAGTAGAACAAGAAACTTTGCCTAATAGCTAAGAGCCTTTTTAGGAGGACTGACTGAATGCTAGCTTCTTCCTCTGAAAACTACACAGAAGAGCACTTCTGTTAAGTGGCTGGACAATCAAGCTGTGATATGCCATGGGGCCTGAATTCAGAAAGGGCTTTTAGGAGGTTGTAAGAAGCCAGGCTGCTCATTAATTTGGAAATAAGCTTGCTCAACAATTGCTGAGGATAGCCAGAGATTCCTTCTGGGTGAGGCTGTGCAGTCTAACCACTATTACACTGAGAAATCTGGTGAGTGGGAACTAAGGATGTGACCCAATGACCTCAGGAAAGGGTCTTTGAGAGAGTGAGCAAAATTAATGTGCTTCTGTTTTTTGTCTTTCTGTTTTAGATCAAATTCAGAGAGTGTTAGCTCTTGTGCTGAGCCTAGAACAGGAAACCAGCAAAACATGTTTAACTAGATTTTAAAATGTGTATTGCACATCCCTCACAAGTGAACTTAAAGTCAAGTGAGACCCCAAAAAAGAGATGGTTTTTATATCAGATACTCTGCTTGTGCTTCTTTCTCGGAGAAAACTTCCCTCAGTTGTCATGCAAAGTTAAAGACCTACTGTTAGTCTGCATTCAGCACTTGGGGTACTTGGGAGAGATATAGCGATGCCATTCTGAGAGGAGAAATGGTGTCATGTGGAGTGTGAAATTCCTCGGTATAAAAAAGGTGAGGGTTCAGGAAACAGCTCAATCGGAGAGGAATGTGCAAAAACAGGTTTCATCTATTCTAAAACTGCAAAAGATTCATTGAAGTGCTGAAGAACCACTGGAGTGCACTGACTGGTTTCTCTCAGAAATAATTCAGACAACAAAATCTGTTTTTTTAGCTGAAGTGGACACTCCAAACAAAAATATAATTTAGCAAGCACGACTAAGCAGCTTATGCCTTTCAATATTAAGAAAATCCTTTGAAACGGAGAAACATTACAAAATGTATGAAGAAACTGCCGCTCTTTGAAATGTATTTGGGGAACCTGTAGTATGCAAATGATCACAAAATACAAAATCTGGCCTTTGAAGTCTGAAAAACTGATTCATAGAATATCCATAGTATATCCAAAAGGTGTAAAACATACTGATGCAATTGAATTTCCT
>NW_010522957.1:0-30978 GCF_000687285.1 Phaethon lepturus
GTTTCTCCAGGAGAACTACAGAGCTCTCAGTCTGTAGATGCCATGAAAACAGCATTAATTGTCCACATTGTTCTTTTACCTATGCTGGCAAATTACCCACATCAAGTAGATGAATATTTATAATACCAAAGTGTTACTGTCCTTGAAACTCTCAGTTTCTTAGTGATTTTAAATCAATGGATACATTGGGGTTAACAATATGGGGAAGGAAGTGTTCGTCTGCTTTTATATTCATTAAAATAGCTGTGTATTTATTTTGATGTTAATATTCAGGCTACCTGACATTTTGTAACAAATATATGTTATTCTTTTCAAGTACAAGCTTTTTTTCTTTAAAAAAAAAAATATTTCTTATAATTTGCTGGAGGCCTTGTGAACTTATTTTAAATAATCAGTATTTCTCCCTTCTTTTTCTCCCACAGATTTTATTTTTTTAAGTAAGTGAAAAAAGTGAAAAATGGAGATGAAAAAGAACAGGGAAGAAAAGTAAAAGAAAAAGAAGCATCGCCTCCAATTAAAGATGCATTTTCATTTTTTCCTAAATAAGTTCCTTTCCCCTCCCTGGAATAGTTAACATTTGTAACATCTTTTGCCTTGATTTTTTTATAACTGAACAGGAGAAAAAAAAAAATCTTCCTTTTAGCCTTTTGAGTGTGTCTTTTCTGCAAAATATAGACACCGGGAAAAATATTTCACACATTATGTCCCCTCTAATTGTTACAGTTGTATTGTAGCAAATGGTGAAAGGTGAGTGTCTTCTTTTGATGAAAGAAAAGGAAGGAGTGAAAGAGTAAGAAAGATGTCTGGATTACCTTCACATTATACCGTATTATCATTTGAAAGCCACCTTATTTCAGCAAAGCTTATTTTAGCTAATTCTCAATTTTCCCAGAACAGGACAACACAGTCCAGAGAGGTGGCACAGATACAGGAGGTCCCTACTCATTTTCAGCTCTCTGAGTGATAAGGCTTAGCAAAACTCGTTCTGAGATGATTAATGGCAGATTTGACTCTGGGAGGTAATTATAGGTTTTGACAAGAAGTTTGAGACTTTGGGGATGAAAGTGACTGTGAGGGTTTCATTGAGGAAACCAACCCCTGACAGGCACAACATGCTCATTACAGAAACTCTGAAAAAGCACAGAGATCTATAAAGGAAGACAGATACAAAAGAACATGTTTTTATTAACCCCACTGCTGCTGATAGCAGATGCATCCCACTTGTCTGGGGACTAAAGTGATTTGTAGCCTCAGTAACTGCAGTCTTCTCAAGATGCAGAGGTTCATTTGCTTGTGAACTCCCTCCCATCCTCCCTCCTTCACCCTCTTTCTTCTGAGGGTTAGGCAGGGGCGGGGGTGGAGGGAGGGAATATCAGATAAATGGTGCCATGCAAAATAATTATGACTGATCAGAAAGTTCTTCCCATAATGCAACCATTTATATTTGCTGGAATAATTTTTTTTATTGCTTGGGTTTCAGCAGTGCTATGAATAAAGACAGTATCAAAGTGGCATACGCACTTCTGATTCTCAGAATACTTATTTTCAGTATTCTGAAACATAATGTCTGAGAACTGGAGCAAAGCCTAATTAAAAGGGCTTCCTCCAAGGAAAAGGTCCTTAAAGACAGCAGGGCTTCTGGTAGGAGCTCTGAGTGTCAGCAAGTGCTTTAGGCTCTTCAAAGCAGCATCTTGCAGCTGCATCAAATTACTGTTGGGATTGACCATCGTGTTACTCCAATTTGAAAATACACTGACCAGGCTTTTACTGCAGACCCTCTGACTTGCCAGCCCTTTTGGCAATGAAGGGGGGACAGTCTGCATCACGCAGTAGAGAGCAGACCCCTAACGTCAATTCAGAACAGAGCTTTTTCCCCAAAGAAATATTTTTTCTTCCAGTGAATGAGAGCATTGAAATAGAATCCAGCTCTAAGAAGGGGCCATGAAAAGACTTATTGTCAAATCTAACTGTATTTACAATTCATCCACTCCTTTATACACCTTGCCACTGTAAGGTACAGGTCTCGTTTCAGCCGCGCCTTCTGGCTCCTCTGTGCCTTTTTGCCAGCATAAAGCAGCTGTAAACCTGCCTGCTCTGGCCAATTAAGTTGTTTCGTATTTCTGGAGTGGCAAAAAGGAAACCCACTCCTCCTTCTCAGCCTGGTTTAATAAAATAGGGGTATATGGGGCACACAGGAACCACAAAAGTCGGAGTGGAACAAGAGTCACGGGCCAGATTCTTGAGCTGCAATAAAACAGTGGCAATCCAAGGGAGAGATGGCAAATTATAGTAGCTGGGAGTCTCTCCCTGAGATTTCACAAACACTGTTCTGTCAGAAAATAAAGTGACGTTATTAGGCTGCCTGTCACCACCATTCCCAAAAATATACCTTCTCAAACCACTTGTGAGACTCTGTGAAAAAGGGGCATATGCCCAAGTTCATTTTTATGAGATCATTTGTATTACTTCATATTAATTGTGAACAAATGCCTCAGCCCAGCAGGGGCTTATCAAGACAGCCTAGGAACTGTCATGTATCAAGAAGATATGCCCCTGACCAGGGAGTCAGCATGGGGCCATTTCACTTCTCTTCAAAGCCTTGTTCTGAGGTTTTGAGTAAAAATGAACCTGGAAGTTTGGCCTGGACTTCAGATCAGGAATAAATCTAACCTGCAATGCGTAATGAAAACCTTAATAAGCAGAAGCAAGGTGAGCAGCAGAGCTGCTCCCAGCGAGGGAATAGGAACTTTGCTTCTCCAGGCAGAATTGAGTCCTTGTTACCGGCCACACTCACATACTCCACTGCATTAAAAAAGCCTGTGATGTAGATCATCTCACTGTATTTAGGCACCTAACATAAACCAAGATTCATTTAACCTAAATTCAGTTATCTACAATATAGAAATTCCCCCTCGAGCTAGCCACCTTAACACTGAGCTGCTTTAGGATAAAATTGATCATTGTCTGGAAATGCCTATTTCATTGGTGTCCTCTACATTCCCATTAGATAAAACCTGTCTTTGGCCTCCTGGTGTCTCACTGTGATCAGTAATGACAGCAAGCAAGACGATCCAGCAAGCAACCCAGAGCATTTGTGACCCAAATTGTCCTTGCGTGATTCCTGTCTTTGTACTGATAGAAAAGGGAGCCAAAACTGGTGGTTATCATGAAATAAACACTTTGAGAGAGAGGCTTACCTCTTCAGCCTCCCATAGAATCCTCAGTTATGTGTCTGGAATTAGGTGGAATGCATATGGCCTATAAATTTCTGTCTGACAGGGACATGTGGACTATACTTTCACGCCAATATATTAATTTAATGATATGTCTTTATAGAAAACACAAGAGGAATAAGAGCGCATGGAGTACTGTAGCACCTAAATTGCTTTGTGACTCACCTGTAACGTTTAGTTTCACATTCAGTCCATAGCAAAAGAAGCAGCTACCAGGAAGATCATGGTCTCAGGACTGGGCAGGTGAACATCAGGAAAAGGCAGATCATGCCACACAGAATAGAAAAAATTATATAAACCATGAAGCCTCAATGGCAGTTAAAAACCTGCAAGGGAAAAAATGTTTGAAATTTTAGAGTAAGCTATTTCATTCTGTATCTCCAGTAGCTTTTTGCAGTTGACCAATATAGTCATTGAAAGCAACTTCAAAGTTATATGCATGAGAATTGGCAGAAACTGACCTTTACTTCTGTATATAAAATGCTCATGAAAGAATTTCTTGTGTTTTCATGCAGCCAGGGCACAGAGTACCACGGGATTCATGAGGCCAATTGCAGCTAATCAAGGATGAGATAAAAAGCATCCCATGTATCTCAGCAGAATTAGAGTACATAGCTCCATTTTCAAATAATCGTTGTCAAGACATAAAGTAAAAACTCAAAAAGACATCTGTCAAATAAAATTTTAATAACATATGAATCAGAATAAGTTGTGGCATATTGTTTGAGTATTCCAATAGTAGCAAAGGAGGTTAAATTCAAATAAATTATTCATTGACAATAGTTGTGCATCTCTAGTATCTCTCTGTATAATTTAAACAAAAATGAAGGTGTGCCACAGAATAAAATGAGATTTTTTAAGTACTTCCATGAATCTAGATGATGTAATTCCCTATCTCATTCCAAAATAATTATTAAACACTTGGGAAAAAATACTAATGCTTAAAAAAGATATTCAATTGGCAGATGACAAATACATTATTTATAGCTTCAATATATTATATTGATGAGCTTTCATATCACCTCGTCATTCTGTTTTGCTCTGTCACTCATGAGCTATAAGATCATCAGTAACTCATAATCAATTATGTATCCATAGGCAGTCCTTTGCGTAGCTACTCTTATTTATCTAGATTTATGCACATGGGTATGCACTTTCTCACCAAAAGAAATGGCCAGCACATTAAACAATGTTGATTTGCAGAGGTTTCAAACTTACAGGCAGAGAATGAAAAAAAGGAATTGAGACCGTTATAATTTTTTTGGCCATGTATTTTTTTTCATTGTAAGAATGCACTGCTAGAATAATATGCAAATATTGAAGGTTATAATGGATTTTTTTAAACCATATTTACAATAATTCAAAATCACATTGAAAAACTATTTAACAGATTTAATATTAGCAAAGGGGACAAAATTAATACAGAGATTGGTGTGACTACCGAGCCAGTGATCTGTACACTTTTACGTTTATGGAAAATATTTGGTAAAGCTTAAAATGGAAAGTGAATTCAAGATGTAAGTTAGCCTTATAAAATTGACAATTATGCACATTATTGGACTGAACAGATGTTATTAGTGAGAAAGATGGATTCCGATATAATAACATCATTTATAATAAGTAAATTTCTAGTATGTTTTTATCCTATAACACAAATATTCCTGAATATTTGCACTGAAATGCTGATGCAGAGTGATCACGGATGAAAATGTCCTTTGTTTTGACCTGCATCATTATTTCAAAGCTATATATAATGCAGTTATTAACTCTTTTTTTCAGCTAATGAATTAAGAATTGGGTTGGTTCATGTCAGCTATACAATAGTATTCAAAATGGTTAACCTGTTAACCTGAGTCACAATTTGCATTTTTACAATGGAAGAGACTTTTTCTACGCACTTTGTCTTTGGGGAAAAAAAATTGCTGGGGCCAGGCCCTAGAGTCTCCAATTCTGTATGTTACGTGTTGGATTACATATTTTTCTATTATCCTATCCACCTTGTTTTATAATTTACTATGCACAATTTTACTATGCATTTCTAAATGACTGAGAAGAAAATATGGGTATATTAGCTGCACAAACTAGATGAATTGATGAAATGTATAAGCAGGATGAACATGAACCACTGGTGCATTTTTTTATTTTAAAAAACATAATATGATTGTACAACAATGCAAACCAAATATTTCCATAGGGAGAGGCAGTATTAACTCTATTGTATAAGATCCTGATGACAATTTATGTAGAATACCATAGGGATACTTCGTGTAGTTCCAATCATGTACAGTCAAGGAAGACAGCTTCAAGCTGGAACAGAAAGAAAGAGGGTCTAAGTTAATATGAGGACTAGAAGCGCTTCCTGTGTTCAGTTTAGAGAAAAAATTACTGTTCATGTAAGTAGATATATATATTTTGCAAACGTGTGTGTGTGTTATGGGAAGAGAGGGATAAACATTCAAAAGAAAAGCTGTTTACACTAAAGACGTCGTATCCTTTGGCACAAGAGCAAGGAGGAGGAAAACATGGCCAGGAATAAGCTTGCACAGAACATGAGAAGATTTCCAGGGGAAGGAAGTTTTTAAGCAAATTTCTAGTGGAAGTAATAGGCAGCGCAAGGACTGAGAAGTGAAGTCAGTAAATCTACGAACGTCGTTGGGTAACATGAGGCAGGCTGCGGCTGCCCTTCTTGACCCCAGCAACCTGTCCTATGCTTTCATAGACTACAGTGTGATTTCTCCTGAGTAAAGGCTAGCACAATTACATACGGAACCATAAGGTCTCAGCTCTAAGTGAGCAGAAGGAAAAAGAAATAATTAAAAGAAGGGTCTAACAAAAACAAGCAAACAAACAAACAAACAACACCCCCCGCGAACCTCCCAGCTCTCAGCTGCTTTCTCAGTGCCCATGTAGCTAGCACCTTATCTTAGCAAGGCACAAAGAGCTACACTACCCATTTACTCTTTATGTGTACCACCTTTCTCCACAACTGAGAGGTGAGAGGCTGCTCACCAAGCAGGTAACAAATACATGTGGCTTTTACGTATTAAAAGAGGTGCTTATGGAAACAACAGTGACTCACACCGACTGAAATCAATAGGTATAGTAGCTGAATACACAGCAACAAATAAAGAGCTGGCATGCCAAAAATCCCACTGACTTCAAAGACTTGTGTTAGGAGAAGGTCCAAATTAATTTCATACGTGTTATTAAAGTTTTCCATCATCCAAGGCAGAGATATGCTGAGGCTCCGGGGCAGCACCGAGCTCTACAGCAGAGTCTGTGCGCAGCCACCTTGAAGCTGGGGACCTGGAGCTTGGGGAACCCAAGCACTTCGATCCAGTTGTTCATGATGGAGGCCTTTGCTTGACTGGCATGTCTCAGAGTCTGTCATATGCTGAAAATCAGAAAGCAAACTCTGCCTTAGCAGAGTGTAGCAACACAGCCCCCACATATGGGCTCATTTCACACTGTGCATAATGCAACCAGTTACAGCAGCAAGCCAGCAAAGTGTCTGGACTTTTTTTTTCCATAAGAATAAAACAAACCAGTTCAATTCCCCACAGAATCTCATCCTTCTCCTTTTTAAATCTGACATCTGCCGTCATAGCCCAAATTTTACACCAGAAAGCAGCAGCCTGGAATTTCTCAAATGTGTAAATTTTTCGTATGGCACTGACACTGCAACAGCCTTACCTAACCAACTACATCTATCTGCCACCTGCCAAGCAGCACTTGCAATTTGTTTACAGCCAACTGCAAGGAGATATATAAACTCCCCCAGATGAGAAAGATGTTGAATTTAAACAGACAAGTGACAAACAAGCTCAGAATGAAAACACATACAAGAATAGCCTACAGTATGCCATTATATCATGACATAAATATGTGACAACTACTCCAACCAATGCCCATGGCAAATATGTTTCCATGTGTTACCACCACTAGAGTAATTTCTCTGTGTTGCAGTATTTTCCTCCTTTTCTTTCTTTTCCTTGAGTGAGAGACTAATTCTAAAGTAATAATGAATAAAAAGGCACCTGTTAGAATGAGCAGATCATACTGTACTGAATGGGTTTCAGGACAACTGTCTGATTATTGCAGTTAATGCATCTCATTTCTTGTGGATTGGCATCCAGATACCAGTAACATGCTCCACCAGAAATATACACATATATACACCCCATTCTAAGTTATAAGAAGAGATAAACTACAATCTCACTATGTCCAATAATACATCTAGACTCCAATTATAATAAACAGAATAACCTACCATATGCATCTGTAGAGTAATACAAAACAAAGCTTTCAGTATACATGACCAGCAGCCTTTCGTAAAAGGAGTGGACTCTGCATGAGTGTTAGCATGGGATTCAAGCTCCCTTCTGTCAAGCAGCATTTCCAGTTCTTTTAAAGCTAGAAAATTATGCCTCTGCAGAGAGACAAAACAGAAATCCTCTGGACATAAGTGAAATCCTTCCTAATCCCTCAAAATGAAGCTTACATTGCAGGAGGTGTTGCATAGATCTTGGGCTAATCCTCTGGAAGTGAAGGACTATCTTCGAAAAGAAGGAAAAAGTGGTTTCAACCATGGCAAGTTCCCCAATCTCTACAGATTGTTATTGGAGATAAGACTGATCCTTGTTCCAACCTCTGATACATTTAGGAAGCATCCTTTCTGTTTTAGAAGGGTAAACATCTGTAGCCAACAAAATCTCCTATCTAAACACAGCCAACCCAGGAGTTTCCAAAATGAGGATCCCATCTCTCCAGGTCAAAGCCCACCCCTGTCATTGACTATTCATACCTCTGTACTGGTTTACTGGGAAGTTATAATTTAGTTGAAGATGGTTGAAAAAGCAAGCCACCTTTATTCAGAACAAATATATAAACCAAATTTCTTTGCCAGAGAGAGATGAAGCATGAGTCATTGCTGAAAAGCAGGCCAGTCAGTGCTGGCTGAAATCTAGCCAAAGCATTATGACTGAATTAGTTTCTTTGTTTGTTTGTTTGTTTGTTTGTTTGTTTGTTTGTTTGTTTGTTTGTTTTAGGGTGAAAACAAAGCATCACATCAGGAAATTGAAAAGGCAGCAAGAAAATAATCTGTTTCTTAAAAGCACAAGTGGTACAACCTGGAGAAGGAGAGCTCTAGATTAGATACTGGTAGGAAATAGTGAACTGTAACCAAGGATAATGAATCCTAGATTTGATTCCTAAAAAGTTGCAAAGACTGAGAGTTTCTGTCTTTCCCCCCCCCCCCCTTTTTTTTTTTTTTTAATCAAAGGAGTACAAGCAAAGAATTACCTGACTCTATCTACTGGTTTTATCTCCAGTAAATATAATCCACAAGACACTGATTTCAACTAACCACTTGCTTCAAAAAAGTTAATGTTTTCTTCTCTCTCAGCAGACATGTCATTGATTTTTGATATCTCATGCGACTATTGAATGAGAGACTTTGAATTGTCCCTGAGTATCGGACAAGACACCTTCTCCATGGCAAACATACCACTAGCTGCTCCCTGGTCTTTCTGCTCTCATGTTACAGAAACATAATCAGGGCAGTTGGCTTGTGCCATGGCACATTTGGACCAAGTTCTTATTGCGCTTAACCAAAGGACTGGGACTTCACATTAAACCTTGGCGTTTATTGTCCGCTCAGTAAAGATCTGACTGTAGACACATTATGCATTCCACTTTATTTGCAGTAACGGGTGCAGTATTTTCAACTCCTGAAAATCTTGCAGACTAAACACTCAAAGAATGCAACGGAATCATCACTTTTGACACAGAAAAGCTAGAAGGTGGACAGGAGTTGCCTGAGGGTTCTCTAATAAAAACCAGGAATTACGCTAAAGAGAAAGAAGCTTCATTATGCTCTGATGCAATCCAGCACATGAAGCAATTTTCAGCTTCAAGAATAATATAATTTACATTTAGCTTTGCACAGCCCAGAAGAGCTGTCCCAGTTGTCAGGCAAAGCCAGGGTAATTCAGGCCACTAACCACTGTGCTATTTTAGATACCCTAGAGTATTGCCTGCAGCCTTGCCTCCAGCTGCCACAGATCTTCCCCAAGTCCTACACCACATTTGCTACCCTTGTGAAGGTGTCTCAGGTACCTAAGGCCATTTAAAGTGGTCTACATTCCTTTGTCTAGGCAGCTGAATCCCACCTGTTATGTTTTTCCTGTTTTTATGTTGGGGCAGTAAAGAAGATTATAGTCCATGTTCCTTGACAGCCCTAGGATATGCTCTATGCAAAAAGAACCGTTGCTCCGGCTTAACAACCCCTCTGTGTAAAAAACAGCATAAAGAGGTCATATCTGAGCTGAAAATTGGGCCAAAGAGAGTATATTTTCCTCTGGATGCACAGTTATAATTGCTATTATGTTTAGGGAATTGGGCTTGATCAGTGAATGGAAAACACTTTGCAATTAAGAGGGTTGAAAGCATAACTAGATTTGAATAATTGATGTTAATTTCCATTTGCAGAGAAGACTATCACGGTGCTGAATCCAAATGCCATGCAATCTTCTGGTCCATTCCCTCATTTCTTGTTGCCGTAAATTGCAAAGTAATGCTAACTGGAGGGCCTTGTGCAGAACTGCTGTATGGATCACATCCCATTATACATCTGAAGGCAGGAAGAATCCACGCTCGCATCACTTACGCTCATGAAGCAAGTTGTTTCCTTATTTGGCTCTACAATTAACTTGAATGAAACTGAATGTAATGTCTTGAAAACAATACTAAATTAAATGGTAATGCAGTAATCCATCAATTACAACGGGGCAACTAATGGCTTGAAATAGCTTTCTATAAGAGTTTCTAGTTGGATTAATAATACAATTAATGCTATGTACTCACCATTAAAGTAGGAAATAAAATATTGTTTTAGTTAATCTCTCTTTGTCATTGATGGGGCAATGCAATGCAACCAAAACGAATATTCATTGTAATGTAGTGCCTAAGTATGCACGTACCTATCCAAAAACCCCAACAACCAGAATCTGCCAACTATTAAAACATAGTTATTACTGAGATTGTTGTAAGTATCAGAAATGGTGAACACATTTTTAATAATCTTATTTGTCCTAAATGCAATAATAGTCACACTGGCTTCGTACAGGTTAGAGAGCGGGGGAGATCTGAGTGACACTGGGAGCTCGTAGCCTCAGTATTCAGGTGGTTCAATTCTTGCAGAGACACAAGCAGAAACACAGAAAACAGAGAAAAGATAGACGTAAATTATCCGGCCAGTGGTAGTAAGAAGGAACAGAACAGAATCTGTATTTGGAGAAATGAAGGGAAGCTTGCTCCTCTGCTTTCTGATGTTGCACATGCAGATGGTAGGTTTCGATTTTCACAGTTCTTACTGACAACAAACAAAGCTCGAGAACTGCAGGAATCCGAAGCCAAGTGTATGTGTTTAGTGTCCCTTGCGCGACACACGTACAAAAGGACGTACAGCAGGTATCACACTTTCTAGGCTCCTCCATTATACCCCAGACATGAATTATGCCCATCATCCTCCTGGTTTATTTAATTTGCAAACACAATCTGCTCCATTGTTCAGCTCCATCTTACAGCTGTAAAACAGCCACCAGCTCCATGTCACAGAGCAGAGTACGCCATATTTACTCAGTAGATCCCAAAAACATGGCTTAGCCACTGTCGCCGTCGGCCAAGGATGGGGTGGGAGCAGGAGGAGACTCAAAAGGGCAGAGGGAGGGCAAGTGCCCTCTCCCACCTGGATCCCACAGCAGGGACACGTTCGTAGGCCTTCTGGGAGGGAATGGAGGCTTTTTTCCCCCTTGGCCAGGCTCTCTTGCATTTTGTACTGCTGTGCAAAGCTGCTGCCTGATGGCCAAAGCAGGGGGTGCAGGGCTGCCCTCCAGGAACTGCCAAGGCGGGGAAGGGGTGGGGGCCAAAGCCAGAGGGAGAACAGCTGAGCCCACCCCATGCCCGACTGCTAAAACCAGCCTGCGCGAGCGATTTACAGAACGAGAAGTCCGAACGTTGGCAGGGAAGCCGTGCGGTCGTGCGCGATGCGCACAGGCGCGCGGGACTTCGAAGCCTTGCGGCACGCTCCTTTGCGTACCTTCAGGTCAGGCTGCTCTGCACATACGGCTGTGTTTCAACACTTGTATAACACTTCCTGTGGACCTAAAACGTAGCTATGAAAGGGGACCCAAAGGTCTGATTTCATGCTTTTTATGGAAAATTTACCCCAAGAAACTAGTTAGCGTATGATGTGAGATAAGGACTCAAAGATTTAAATACAGTATCTATAAATAGAAGCAGGAACAAATATACACACAGACACATTACAATTCACCATGGTATGTTTACAGCGGTCTTTGAAACAGATACAAAAATCTCCATCGCAATAGGGTTTGCTCAGATGCTCCCCAGGAGAAATTACTTGCTCCTGTATGTCTTTGGACCAAGGAACTGGAAAGCAAAGATAACGGTACTGGCTCCTCCTTCTTTCACCTTTCTTCCTCTCAGGTTTTGTCTTGCCTTGGTAGCTGAATAGTTGCAGTTGTTTCTGGGCTGCGGAAAAGCAAGGAAATGCTTTTTCTGCTTTGCTTCTTACTGCTTTCCCCTGACTCCAGCAGAACACCCCCCATGCAAGGTATATTTAAATAGACTGTTAGCACATGCTACAGAGGTCACTTACGGAGTAAAAAGCTATCTTGTATTATTTACAAGAAGTATTAGATAACATTTTGGCCACGGAGACACAAAGAAGCTTCGTCAGATCATTAAAGCTCTAAAGTGCACGTAAAGCAGAAGGGTGTCTTTTTAAGAGGTTATCAAAGGATCCCACATGTGTATCAAGTCGACTTCAACGGAAGCAAAAAGAAATATGCCTGATAACATTAATGGGAACTGCAGAGTAAGTAGAAAGGCATTCAACCCGACTGCCTCCGAAAACTGGAGAAGTGTATTTCAGTAATGCTGAGGTTTTAATTCACGATTTAAGGGAATCTATGCATTTCCGTTAAGCAGCATAGCCCATTAGACATCATGGCTAATAATTTGCAAGTGTTTAACCTGTCCACAGAGATAGAGGTTTTTTTGTTATTTGCTACTTAAGGCAGGAAGGATGATAAGGAACATCAGCTTTTCTTACTGTATTTATTTTATGATTGTAAGGGAAATGGAAGAAAACAACACAGGATACCATAAAACCCAAGGGGTGGGCTGGAAAAAGGGTTAAAAGAACTACATGGGACTGTCTCCACTGACCTTGTGCATTCTGTCCTTTAAATGTAAATGTTGCTTTTCAGACCAGCAGCATTTTGTATTTCATTAGTGCCTGTGGAAGAACAATAAAAATGCAGAAAGTGTAAAAATCAGGCTTCAGTGAGACAGCTTGAATAAGCTAAATTTAGGAGCATACCCTACCCAATTAAGGGTTTCTTTTGTGTTACAGTCATGCCTAAATATTTTCAAATATGGAAGGAGATTATTACGGATATTAGTGGTTATACTTGTATATCTCCTAAGAAGAGGAAAAACTGCATGAGAAGCTTGGGTTTGAGGGGAAGGAGCACAGGAAAGAGAGTGTAATGAAAGCAAAGGTGTGTGGTAAGTGGAGCGAAAAAAAGAGATCAAGAGGGAGAGAAAAAGTAATTTTGAAGTCGTTTGGGTTTGAGGTAGGAGGAGGGAATTGCTTAGGGGTTTTTTTAGTTGTTTGACTGTCTACAACTATCCCAGGTGTCTTAATGTCTGGAACAGATTTGAATTATGGAGTGAATAACTAGCAAAAAAACCCTCATTAAGTTATGAACGGATATGTTTTAAAGCCCTTTAGCAGGAAAATACTAGTTCAAAGAGAAATCTGTTCAAGTGTACAACAGTGTCTCTCTCAGAAAACACAGCTTCTCTGCACTGCTTGGGATCTGTGAATAGTGGGATCAGGGATGTGAAGCTGGGAACAATCCTGTATGATCACCTTCTCCTATAATTTATTGACTGCTGTCATGGCATGTGGTACTGTGCAAACACTACCCTAGGGTGTTTATCCTCTAAATCAGACACAGATAATAGAAGTCAGACACAAAATACCAGGGGAGAGTCCAAGCCAGATGGACATAATCCATTTTACATCAGAAGCGGATGTGACTTTCTCTTGGGCTGATTACTTCTTGTTAGAAGAGTGCTTTGCTCAAGGATTTCATTGAAAAGTGGCCGTCAGCCCTACCAAGACAAGGAGTTCCCTTGCAGGAGGTGCACAGTGAGTGCAACAACTGTAATTTAAGAGCAGGGAGCACCATCCAGGGACACCCTGTGACCAAAGACAGTTTAGCCGAGGTTCTAGATGCAGCATAGCCACATCATGTAGGGCCACCCTTGAGTAATTACTACATTATGAAGTGGCTGTTCTGCATCTGCAGAACACAGAAAGCACGCCACGCTGACCTGCCACCTTGTTCAGAGGCAGCTTTCATGTCTGTGCCTGGTCTTACATTGCACAGGCTATATTTTACTCAAGGGGGAAGAAGAAAGCAGAGTGATACTGCTGCAGTCTTTTGCCTACTTCATCTACTTAGACCACAAGTTCTTCATGGGTCTGGCCATGTTTATGTATAGGAGGAGGATGCCATAAATTGATACGTGCTGCATAATTCCAGACCATAAATTTTGGCAAACTCACTGACACGCCTTTAAAATCATCATAATAAATATCCCCAAAACAGAACCATCAGGATCCCAAGGTTCAACAGCTACATTGCCCAATGAGCCGAAAGTCTTTGCCAAGATGGTATCACACTAAAATGAACTCCTGGGTGATGATTAAAGGACAGAAAGCCCCAGTGACTCACATGAGAGTATTATTTCCCACAGAATGGGAATGGCTGGATGGTCACACTCAAAGAGTTGCGGTCAATGGCTCAGTGTCCAAGTGGAGACCAGTGACGAGTGGCATTCCTCAGGGGTCGGTATTGGGACCAGTGTTGTTTAATATCTTTGTTGGTGAGGTGGACAGTGGGATTGAGTGCACCCTCAGCAAGTTTGCTGACAACACCAAGCTGTGTGATGTGGTTGACACACGGAAGGGAAGGGAAGCCATCCAGAGGGACCTTGACAGGCTTAAGCAGTGGGTCTGTGCGGACCTCATGAAGTTCAACAAGGCCAACTGCAAGGTCCTGCACATGGGTCAGGGCAATCCCAAGCACAAATACAGGCTGGACAGAGAATGGATTGAGAGCAGCCCTGAGGAGAAGGACCTGGGGCTGTTGGTTGATAAAAAGCTCAACATGAGCCAGCAATGTTACGCTTGCAGCCCAGAAACCCAACCGTCTCCTGGGCTGCATCAAAAGAAGTGTGGCCAGCAGGTCGAGGGAGGTGATTCTCCCCCTCTACTCTGCTCTCATGAGACCTTATCTGGAGTACCACATTCAGCTCTGGGGCCACCAATGTAAGAAGGATGAGGACCTGTTGGAGTGAGTGCAGAGGAGGACCATGAAGATGATCAGAGGGTTGGAGCACCTCTCCTATAAAGACAGGCTGAGACAGCTGGGGTTGTTCAGCCTGGAGAAGAGAAGGCTCTGGAGAGACCTTATAACAGTCTTCCAGTACCTGAAGAAGGCCTAGAAAAAAGCTGAAGAGGTACTTTTTACAAGGGCATGCAGTGACAGGACAAGGGGTAATGGCTTTAGACTGAAAGAGGGTAGATTTAGGTTCGATATATGGAAGAAGTTCTTCACTCTAAGGGTGGTGAGGCACTGGAACAGTTTGCCCAGAGAAATTGTGGATGTCCCATCCTTGGAAGTGTTCAAGGCCAGGTAGGATGGGGCTTTGAGCAACCTGGTCAAGTGGCAGATATCCCTGCCCATGGCAGGGGGGCCTGGAAATAGATGATCTTTAAGGTCCCTTCCAATCCACACCATTCTATGTTTCTATGAAAACCACCACTCTGTCAGTGATCTCTCAGCCCTGATCTCAAGAGAAGTGTGCAAAATGTTTCCAGACACAAGCTTGGGAACTAAAATTAGTAAATCTACCGAATAACAAAAATTACATAGCCCATATAATTGTTAGTTTTAAAACGTTCTGAGTCTCATGCTCACCTACACTCCTACTAATCTCTTCAAGTTCTGGAGGGCATGAACTACCATTTTCTTTTCCTCTACCTTATCATCCCCTCCCAGCAGTAACATCTCCTCTACTTCCAACAGACGTAATACTTTTTGTCTCATGGTCTGACTGAGATTCAGCTAATTAAACTCAGCTTATATTTAGCTTTGAAGTTTGCTGTTTCTATTTCAAACCTGAAAAGTGTGCAAAAAAGGTTTATTTCCTCTGCTGACCATACTGGAACTTTTATTAAAAGATGTTACCTCTGCCTAAAAACTTAATGGACACAAAACTAATCTCCTGAAGATTTTGTAGAAGGAAACTTCACATTTACCAGTTTTTTCCACATATACTTTCATGAAAAGCAAAATACTATTTCAAATATTTCCACTTACTACTATGTGAATGTTTCCAGTTACTGAACAGAGACAATACTTTAGGCTGTACTTAGCACACAAAGGAATCTCAACTCCAGAACCATAAGATGTCATCCTCTCTGATCAACTCAGGTTTTTTGCCAAATCACATCTTTTCTGGTATACAGTGGTCACTCTTCTTATTCAAGTGCATAGTGACCTGGCCATAGGACCCACAGCTAGCCATTATGCACTAAAAGGCAAGACAGCAAAACAAAATGTTTTTATTTGCTTCAATAATTACTGCAAACTGAATTCTTTGAATTCTTATTCACATTTTGCCTATTTTGCTCTGCAATTAGTTTCGCTGAGATGAATGGAACACTCGAAATCTAATGGATGTCTCAGTGAGGGTAAGTATACTGGGATTGGGCCATAACAATGGATGAAGTAAACACATTCTTTTGTTGCCATCCATCCTGTTCTTAAAAGCCCATTTTAAAATAGCCGTCAGACAAAAATGATGGTGAAAAGACACAAAATGAGGCCATGAATAACAACATAATTCAGATTAAGAATTCTAACCCAAAATGGCCTTCAGAATTAATAGGCCATTCAAGGAAAAAGAATACCCTCAATAAAAACAACTAGTTGTGTGAAATCCTCCTTTTATACTTTTAATTTAGGCAGAGCTTTTCCTCCTGCTGCTCTTTTGCATGTATTTATGTGCTTCAGTCCACAACCAGGAAGAAAGAGAAACTATTTGTTTTACATACATATACAAAGTTATTAAGAAATATCGCTGCAGTAATAAGACACCAAAACTCAGTTATTACAACTGCATGATGCAATTTGATTAGTTGCATAACTATATCTAGATTATTACACCATTTGGGAATTACTGACTGATTTATTTTGGAATTCACCAGTAACAACAGTGAATGTGTCACGCACGAAGAAAGCATTCAAGTACCCGTAAACTATAATATTAAAATTCGTACTTATATAGAAGTTGTTTTAATGCATGTTTTCCATTTATAATAAAGAAAGAATATTTATAAAGTTTGTAAAATGATGCCATAATACTTTGGAAGATTGAGTGGCTCTCACTTTCTTGCAGGACAGGAAAGATTCACTCACTTTGTGGTGACATTTTCTTGAAAAATTGTGTGCAATATTATGAGACTCTCCCACCAGCTCCTTTCAACTGTATAATGATTGACATTGCCCACTCCAAAGACTCCTGAACAACTGGCTACAAAAATATCTTTTCTAACAATTTGTTATGTTTTATCCCCCCCATGTCTTATTCTTTATCTTCCTGAACAACTTTTCAACCCATAAAAGTCTGTACGGCCTCTCTGCTAACAAGTTTTTGCTCAAGTTGCACTGGTTTTTATCTCAGGTATGGGTGATATTATTTCTGGTGACAGTTATGACTTTCCTGAAGTACTTGAATTTCCTTAGAAGTTTTCTAGTTAATGCAGGTAAAAGACAGTATATATGAAAATTAATTACAAAAAAATCTGGGGGAGGTTCCACCATGTTGTGTTCTGTTTAAAAGCACATGAATGTGTGAATATTTGAAAAGCCATTTCACAACTGGGACAAAGTAAAGAGGAATAAGAAACCAGCCTGAATCTGGGAACAAAAGTGGAATTTTGCCCAAAGTACTCAAAAAACAGGGGAAAGCCCAACCTGACAAAGAAGGAAGTCATTCTGACTGAAACAGCCAGGAACGGTTGATAGAAAAGTGCTCAGCAACCAAAGTAATTATCCATAATGCAAAAGAAGAAACATCTGATTTAAAAAAACTCTCATATGCTCTGCAAAGTTGGAGTCTGCAAAAGATTGCACGTGCTGCTGCAAAAGGAACATGACAAGGCAATATCCCACCCTTAGTGAGAAGAAAACGCTGCATGAACTTCTTTCAACAGAGCAAGAATTTGTTAAATGTACCAAGGGCATTCATGACCATTAAGGCAGAGTATGCATGACACTCTTGATTAGAAATGAGAAAAGATAAAACTCAGAATAACCTCAAAGGAGAAAACTTACTTCCGTTGGTTAAGAACATGGCAGTCCTTCATCCACTAGAATTTGCAAGGTGCAACAAAAGCCATTGGAGATGTCATCGAAAAGGCGTATAAAACACCTCAAGAGATGGTTAAAGGGATGTGAAGAACCACAGGTTCTAAAATCAGTGTGAAAGTTTCCTCATTCTTGCAGAAAGAAACAGAAAGCAAAGACAAAGATCAAGAGACTCCGTACCCTCCATGATCACTAAATAAACAAACATATATATTTATATGTGGTTTTACATACACACACACACACACACACACATATATTTAATATATAAAGCTTGTTCACTACATACAGTGATAAACAGCCAAGGTCAGATAACTGATACTGATTTTTTTCCCGACACCACGAGTGTCAGGAATGTCTTAGCTAGCACAAAGAATGAGACCACGCAGAATGTAATAAATTCTCCCGAAGAGGGTAAGTCAGTCAAATGATTGTAAGACATTGGAAGTAAAGAGGTCTAAAAGAAAATCTGAAGGTCATTAGGGACTGAAACAAAAGAAAACAATAAAAAGAAGACTACGGGGTTCTATATTAGTCTCAAATATATACAAGAGATGTTTTACATCAAAAACTGTCATGAATGGAGCTCTTTTGTTAGAAAAAATTAGCAGGTAGTTGTTGACATTTTTACATTTGTTGTAAGAAAGTATGTCCTCGTCTTAGACTACTTAGACTCACTTCCTTCAGATAATCTTAGTAGATAATACTTCAACAGTTATTTTTTGCTACCCACTATCCCTGAAATAGTGGGTATGACTATGCAATTTTCGGCAAATTACATGTTTTGACATAGTCTGCTGAAAATCTAAAGTGGAAACATGGTAAAACACCCTAAAGCCAGACCTTTCTTCATATTTAGCAGTGCTGGATTACAGTTTGGAACTGGTGAAATATAGTTTGCAAGCTGATAACATCTGGTTTGACAGAAATGGGAAAATAAGAATGTTTGCACCTATGTGAAAGGCACTGGAGGCTTCTAGACGTACAAGACGAAACTCTCACTGTGATTTGGGGGTAAGAAAACATCCACTCATTCCCCAAAAAACCAGTGAGTAGTCCCAAGGTCATAGACAGCAGCGGCACCTGGGAATTAGCACCAGAGGCCCACAGATTGCTGTTCCAGTTTCACAGGCACACTTGGAAAAAGCAAATACCCCTTTCCTGAGCTGGCAGACAGCGGAGAGGACCAGAGGTGATGTTCCTGCCATTCTATCAGACACAACGGACCGACACTGCTCGGCCTCGGGGCTTGGAGGGACCAGAAAACCAGCACTGCCGGTGTGCGTGGAGAAGCACGTCTGTGAAGCAGCACCTGCTGCTTCAGGGGCTACAGGAACAGGGCTGGTGTATGGGGGGGAATGCGACTGCGAAACCTCACCGTCCTTTTTGCTGTTACTGGTTAATTACATCACGTTTGGCTGCAGAAAGCAGGCGTGGGAAGAAAGTCGTTGCCGGAGAGCTGACCGGCTGGAGCTGCTGCGCTCTTTGGAACGTTACGTTAGACAGCAGCAAGCAGCCAGAGCCTGATGGGGGTCTGGCAAAGCAGAAAAAAAGCTTTTTTTTCTTAAAAAAAAAAAAAAAAAAAGGCAAAAACATCCAGCCCCCAGATTTGGAGTGACGATTGGCCAGATGTGCCATTACTGAATGGGGAGGCAGCTCCAGGGACAGCTTAGCTCATCAAAAGCGTGTTGCTCCCACGAGGGGAAGCTCTCGCTCTTCCCCGTCGCCAGAGACCCACCCAGGCTTTTGCGGGGTTTGCTCCCCACCCCGCAGCTCCTTGAGACAGACGTGTCAGGGGGTGCGAGGAAACCACGGGGTTAATTCCCCAAACAAGGTCAGGAGCAGGAGCCCAGGGCCGGGATTACCAGAGGGAATAGGAAAGGTGGGAATGGGACCCTCACCCCCTTCCAGCAGCAATGAGCTATTCATTTGCCTCAGCCTTGCCTTGTGGCACAGCAGCCCGCAGCCCATCCCTGCCCAGCGTGAGCTGCAGCAGCAGGGTGTTTCTGGCAGCCTCAGTGCGTACAGTGAACGGCAAGGGGACACAGCAAGCGGCTTTGCTGCGTCGTTCCCCAGCCTTCGGGTTCTGGAAATTGGAAAAACAAAAGTGTTGCCCCACCCTGCTTTTAGAAAAAGGCCTCACATTGCTCTGACCGACGCAAATCTACGAAACACTGACATTTTTCACTGGAAGAGAGGCAGCAAATACTAATTATTAACCAGTTACTAAGTATGGTTATCGGCTGAATCGTGTGTATTCAGCAGAGGAATCGCCGCATCTGTTACGTGGGAGGCAGGCATCGTCCTGTAACGGGAAGCGACTGAGTGTCAAGTAATGCAGTATTCCCGTTACAGCTTCAGAACAGATGTCATTTTGTCATAGCTGCTGACATAATTTTGAAGATAAGAAGATTTGGAGTTTTAGTCCGTGATGTTTTAAAGCTAAACACAGACAGGATTAATTCTTTAAATTCAAACATAAGCTAAATGTAGCCTTGCAACACAGGGTTATATCAAACATATCCTAAAAAACATTTAGAAAAAAACACCATACTGTTTTTAATCTATTGTAATTGTGGTCCTAAAGCTACTTCAATTATTATTTTACCATCTCATATATTATTAACCACTATTTTCACAGAATAGTGTAGCCAGAAAAGCTGACCCAAGATTGCTGTTCTGGAAAAAAAAAGTAGAACTAATGAGGTTTGGTTTCCTTGGATTAAGTTTTATTGACTTTCACGTCTAGGATGATGTAAACTCCAATGCAAGGTTTTCTCTGTGAGTGGGGCCACTTGCATGAACATCTCCTGTGTGGATTCTCTGGTGGCTGGTACTGTATGAGCACATGCTGTAGTATTTTTTTTCAGTTAAGGATATTGCATTGTTTCTCTTCTCCACCTAGCCTTGTATTTTCAAACAGCTCTGCAGCATTAATAGCTTTCAAAATGATGAACCCCACTCACTTTTGACCGGGTTGGTTAGCCCAAAGGGTTTCAGTCTATTCGGTGTGAGGAAAGAGACGCTGGCCCATGTCTGAAGACACAATGATCACTTAACCCTTGTTTGAATAGACAACTTTTTGTGGGTTTATATTTAAAAAGATAAATACTACATAACAGTTAAAGATGTGTTAGGAATTCAGCAATCTCCAAGTTAAGCTGAAGTTAACCAGCTTGGGCGTGGTTGTGCGTAGAGACAAAGCGTGGGGTTAAGTGCACAGACCAGGTAAACCAAAGGAAGCGCAGCCCGTACCACTCTCTGGCCTATTACAGCTAACGTACTGGCACTCCAAACTAGTTTAGGCCAGCCTAAAGGCTAGATACACTTTTATATGCAGGTGAGCTGAAGTCACATTGTTGACCACAACAGAGTCTCTACACATATGGCTATATCTCTTTGTAGTCCCAATGTATATTTCAGAAAAAATTAGTCCAACCCAGACATGAAAACTAACCTCTTACTTTGAAAGAACTCTATTCTGTGATCCTGGGTCCAGGGAAAAGGAAATACTAAATACAGTTGTGACTGTTTTTATAATATTGCATGAGGATTTTCTTTTATTGATTAAATAACCTTAGTAAAGGACTCTCATTCTGTATAGTCATCTAAACTCTACATCGAACAGTATTTGCTTTCTATTGAGGTTTGGTCACGCCCACATGTACTATAGCAGATTTCAAATACATCAAACTGTACCCCAGCTGAATGGTTTGAAGCCAAATCAAAGTCTTGCCTTTGCAAGACTGAAAGGAGGATTCCTTGTGTTTTTGACAGTGATCGAGCAAGGTCTTCTTGGAGCTTCCAAATCTTTTACTAACACCTACTCAAACCTTTTCTTCTAGATAGATATAGAATCACTACTGAAAAAATTGCTGCAAACACTTATTGGCCTCTACCTATTTTAGCTCCTTTAACAAGACTTTCAAATGAAGACCTCACACAATTGTGCAGCCAATGGCCTAAGCTGGTAAAAATAGTTTTATAAGACCTGCACTGAATAGACGGAGCCCTCTGATTATCCTGCCCATCGTTAGACATTTTAGTAATTTGTCTATGATCCCCTGACCACATAGATGTTCATTGCTCATGATTATTTCTAGTGTGGGAGGTTTATCCTTCCTGCTGCTTCGTATCTGCTCCTGCAGGTCAGTGCTACTGCAGTTCAAAGATTTTTTGCAATTAATACACAACTACCGGTCTCACACAAACAGAGAACAGGAAAAAATGTCAAACTAACAAAGTCAGGCAAAACTAGAATGGCTGGCACTGTATGGGCAAAATAACTGGCAGCAGGCAAAGTATTTGTACCTTCTGCTAACACCGCGGCATATATGGTATTTTACAGTCTTTTATGCTAGTAACATGTACCAGAATTTTCTAAAATGCTGTTTGAAAATGTAAGCTGAGGAAGAGGAACTGGAGAAAGACAAAGGACAACTAGGTAAGTATATGATCAAACAGCTCTGCTAGCAAATAAAGAAATCCAATCTTTGATATAGGAATGGTTTTATATTTCAAAACTGAAAGCAGTCCAATCTGAGTTATAACAGGAAAAATGGGGCATTCTGTCCAACCTCTACCTTGGTTCTGATCTCATCTTCGGTGGTTATGCAATTAATCTCTGCAGGTATGTCCAAGTCTTTCACTTAACGTTTAAAATGATCTGCATTGGATTCCTGTACCATCTGGACTCAGGTAGCACTAAACATACCTGAGTGCTTGTTTTATCTTGTGACTTCATTGATTTATAGGGTTTTAACACCACACCATGTTTTGAGAGATAAAACTTATCTCACTGAATATAATTGTTACCTTTACATATTAATATGAAAGGACCTATCATTGGCTCTCAAAAGAAAAAAAGACTTTATGGTCATATCCATACAGGAAAAGCAGATTTGAGACCTGAGATAAAGTCACCTTCAGCAAGTTCTGTTTGACCTGGTGGAAAAACACTAGCCAAAATTAGTCCATTAGAGGACCTTAAGTGTCACTTTTCTCTTGAGGCTCATAAAAATTGCCAAGGTGTGGGACTTTGGAGGTTTCTTTTTTTTTTTCCCATCCTTGAATTCTTTACCTTAAGAACATCCTAGATATGATCGCATTCCAGGGCTTCACTTACTTTTGACTTTCTTAGGAAAAACAAATCTTGCTCCAATTGTTGTAGTTGTCAATGCCTTTCATATAATTTTTTTTTCTACTGAAACTTCAAGGGTAGATTTTTTAAGGTCTGAAAGGCATTTCCTTTTGAGGGCTTCTAGCGACTGGGGTAAAGAGGACAACACACCATTCCTGTGAAGTGCAAGGTGAAAGAAGCGCTTACATTGTCCTTCAGATCTATTAATTCCTACAGGTGACTATCACCCTTCCTGAGTTCAATACACAAGTAAAGGCTTGTGTGCTGAATCTTAATTCATGTACTTGTTTCTCTCTATCGATTTCCTGCTATTGAATTTTCAGAAACACATGAATTAGAAAAGCCTGTAGCTGTCATTTCATGCTCAGTCAGATAAATGGTTAAAGACCAAACCATGACACAGTGAAATCCTTACAATTTTAAGAAGTGGTTGTAAACTAAAATGTGTTTGGCCCTCATTTGATTTTCAGGTTTTTTTTATGCCACTTTGGTCAGAGAAGCTCTTTTCAGGAAAACAGACAAAGGTCTGAAAAATGAAGCTCTGTAGTCTCGTTACCCCTGCTTAGGATATGAAAACTGTATACCAGTATAAAAAGCACAATTCAGTGTCTCCAAACCTAAAATAGATCAAAATGTTTGTACTGGGGTCATCACTCTCTGTATTACAGCTCTAGTGGGAGAAGCATCAGCTTCGTTTGCTACTGGTAGCTCCCTGGGAGGGTACAGCATGGATTCAAACGTGCTGATGGCTGCAAGTTGCTTTGCCTCTCTCTTACCCTGTGGGATACCGAACTCTTGGTTTTTTTACCACAAGTATTAAATAAGTACTCCACCCCCTGACAGGACAGAGAAAGAAGTCTTTTTCTCAGAAAATGGCACTGTATTTTAAAAATGAAGCTCTCTTAAGAACCAGTAATGTTCAAATGTTCAAATGTAATAAACCAGTAAATATGATCAAATGTTTCTGCAAACTTCAGAATTCAAAATTTTCTGCTGTTCATGGGAAAAAAAAATTATACTTTTTCATCACATGCCTCTGTACACACGTCTAAGTGCACACACACATTTACATGTGTCTATGTGCCTGTCTCTCTGTAGATGTGTCTCTGTACACATACACACAGAGTGCACAGATACGCAATACTCAGCACAACATACCCCTATTTCCCAACACCTCCTACCGCCCAAGAGCAGACTGAATACAGGTGGCCTCATAATAGGAAGCATAAAAATGACAACCATTTTTTTATTGTAAAATAATCCACGCTGTCAGATGTACCACCATCTGTGTTATGCAGTGCTACTGCTCACTGCCTGCTGCCACCAGCATGGCCCGTCGTTGGAGAAATTACAGGAGGAGATGCTTGGCTTTATGAGAGAGCTTGAAGCCAGTCCCAGAGTCAAGTACGACATAAACCCCAAAGCTGGACTTAACGTGTGTATGCAAATGGTGTCCTGCTGTTATACAACCCCAGGCACGTCTGAAGGGGACTGTCTCCACTAATAACCAAGGACAGAAAATGCTTCTTATGGTTGTAAGAGAAGAATTAAAGATCCCAGTGACTCAAGCTTCCCTAAAACATTCGCCTCTGCAGCTGTCATCGCTGCCGTGCTACAGAAACGCTGCTAGCACCAAGGCTGCGCACAAATCAGATGTCAGAGCTGCACCAGCTTCCACCGGACTGCCGGACTCCAATTATTATCGGGCGAACCCTCACAAGAGTAAAACCTTTGTCACAATTTGAGGACTGTTTTCATTTTCTGTTACTGTATTGCTTTAAAATCATGCCCTACTGAATGCTGGTCAACATCAACGTTAAAATGAACATGCTCTGTGCAGAATAATAACTAAGAGGACATTAAGACTTTTTACGCTTGTAGTCAGCTCTTTGTTTCTTCCCTTTTCCCTCACAGCCCCAACTGCTAATGAAGAATCATTTCTGATATGACAAATGCTGTGGCAGTTTTATTTCTAGTAGACTAGGACCTGTTTTGACTTTGTTGTAGGCAGTTGTATTTTGAGAATGAAAAGGCTATAAAAGTCATTATAAAATTAAAACACTGTAAGACTGAGGGATGCTTCCATTATCATAACTTTTTAAATAGTTAAAAGAGAAAAAAAATCTAACCAAACAATTATCTTCAGTAAAAAAAAACAGTTTACTCACAAATATTTTGTCGGCCTTTGGCCTTTTTGTACATACGCATTCATGATTCAAACCACCATCTACTGTAAAACAAATAAAACCTGCCAGATGGACTAAAGATTGGAGGTAATAATTACAGATTAAACACGGACTAGGCATGGTCCCAGTTGTTTCATTCCACCCACGAAAGGGCCTGACAAAATGTAGGAGAGACTCCTACACAAATATTGCTTCAAGGGTGTTAATTTTTTTTTTCACAGACATAATATTTTGACATGGCTTTATCAGTAAAACTACAGTGAGCAAACAGAAAAATCTTCAGAATGGTTTAGCAGTAAGGCTACCTGCCATAGGTTTGTATAATTTTGACATTGCTTCCAAACAAGGCTATGGTAGTAGCCTTTGTCCATTTTCACATACTCCCCATCCGTGACAAATCTTTTTCTTTCTCCTGTCATTCAGGGATGAGCCCTTGAGCAATCTGAAGTCAACTGATATCTGTTAGTCATCCACCAGCAGTTTCTTTAATGTCATATTTTATGCTATATTGTAATAATAAAATAATGCAATAATTTCATATCATAATGCAATTTAATACTCTCTTTTCTTTTGCTCTGAAAGAATTTATGAGTGAAGGCTGAAGTCTGTCTGACTCCAAAGTTATGTCTTTCAAAGCTGTCTTCTCTCTTCACTGTCTCCATCCAGCCCTGACATACTTCGAGTAAGGCAGTATAGCTAGAGAGACATCCATGTTATATTCTCTTTCACAAGATGTCACGTTATAAACTTACAATTATGACATCTGTTTCATTGACCTTTTTGCTATTCAGAACAAATGAAGTTTTCATTGCTTCATACTGCTGTTAATAACTTCTATATATTTGCTGGAGTCATTATAATAAATCAACATCTCTTAGAATCAGGGGGAAAAAAGAAGAAATAAAAAACTGAGCATGCAATAAACACTGTAAATCATGTTTTAAATGACAAAAAAGTACCATCAAAGTAGATCGCAACCCTGGAAGAAGGATGAGTCAAGAACATAAGCTTAAAATATCATTGCAGTTCTGAAAATGCTTTCAACAGGTATAAAATTCCCATTATATTACTGAAACATATGTATTTGATTGCTTTGTCTTTCACTTTCTTACTTCCTTTTAGTGCTATGAAAAAGAAAGAAATGTAGAAAGATTTAAAAAGAGAAATTAAGAAAGCATAAAGCAGAAGATTAAATTGTACCTTTTTAGTTCAGCCTTTCACAAAATTCATCAAATTAAAAAAGATTAAAAGGTTTGTTAAATTTTCTTGAGTTACTTTTGGTTCAAAAAATGTTGGCTAGCTACATGTAGTGAATGTAAAATCTTGAACCTGGTGCTTCTCACCTATGTATTAAAAAGAGACTCCAGGCATTAGAAACTCCAAAAGATAATTCCTTTAGGTTATACATTGTTACGCTATTCCATTTCCTTTTCTTTGTTTAAAAGGTGGTTCTTCATCTATAACCCTATTAGTAGAAAAGCATATGCATACAACTGCACCTCCACATTCTTAAACGTATTTATTAAAACTGAAGTCCTGTTAAATCTGGAATATATTTAAAATAAATTTAGCTGTAAGAAAGGAAAAATACTAATAAGAACTTCACAAAGCATGAAAATTAACTATGATATGTTACTTGAAGTTGAATTTTAAACAAAACATGGACTGCTCTTCGTTGGATTTGTAGAGCTTCAATTACGAAAATGGTACATTCAGTTCAGCATAATAATAGTGTTCATTCTACCACAAACTGAAGGTTTTTTTGAACTCAAAAGTCAAGAATTGTCAAGAAACGTGAGCATCACATCACACACTGTGTCTACTGAGTATGGGTGTTTTGCAAACACTGGTAGGAGTAGTATATTGTGTCACTAGGAGAGGCTTACTGAAATCCATCTATTGCAGATTACAAATATTACCACATTTAGAAGAAATTTTTGTCAAGGTTACTTCTACCAGCAGTTGTTTTTCAGGACTGGAGTGACAGTTTGACTGAGTCCATAATTTTCACAGTTGGAGTTTCATGATTTGTCATGCAACGATGGCCAGCTCAGCACAGTGGGAAAGTCCATGATCCTATAAATGCCCCAAAGGACGTACCAGGATTTACCATGCATGTGCTGATCCACTAGGATGGGGTCCAAGTCACAAACCATTCCTTTGACTCATTGGCAGGAGAATGCTCCCGGTCAACAACAGTACAAGGATGCAGTTCCAATATGGAGGCTTACCTTCTTGTCATTGTGCTGCTTTTCTTCTGTTTCTTTATACATGCATCTGTAGGCACACACTTGCACAGCTCATTGTGTTGACAATGCAGATAAAGACAAGAAAACATTTAGCTCTTGAGTGAAAATGCCTCCTTGCATGCTCTTTGGGCTATAATCTCAGCTGTTATTAAATCTGTGAGCTGTTAAGCACCCTCATCTCCACTGAGATAACCAAGAGAAAAGGGTGGTTGCCACCTGGCAGGGCTGGGACCTAAACAATTCATGAAAGCTCAGTAGCTGCTTCTCTAACTCAGAATAATTTGTATTGAGTATGATTTTATGTGTAAAAAAGGATTTACCAGGCTCATAATAAAGACAAAACGGTGGACTATAATGAGGATTGGCAAGAAAAGTAAAGAGGAAGAGCACAGCATAATAGAAAAGAAAATTGAAAAAGTGAAATACATAAAAGAGCGAGGAGAGCAGAGGGAGAAGAATAAAGCTAGTTTCCTTTCAAAATCTCTTATGGCAGAGCTGCCTTATGCCAGTTACAACATAGTCATACAGCATCCCAAAAACCTTTCTCTTAGCAACCCCCACTGAAGGTTGTTGTTAGCAATGTAGTGATGACTGAAAATTCAACATTTTCTGCAGACTGATTAGGTTTCCAGCCTTACAGCTATTATTTCTTCTTTCATTGTTACTCTGCTCAGTTATGTGCATTTCTTTATTTTTCTTCTGGCAGCATATCTCCTCTACTTTAGGTTCTTTTCAGTTCATGGACCAAGGAATCCTACATCATCTTCTTAAGTGGGACTCAGAGTAATAGCTGAGACTACCAATTTACTCTTCTGACACAGATATTTTCCCTGGCCCAGAAGCCACAAGTAGCAAACTGCAGTGCAAAGGGGAGGGAAAGCAGGGGGAGGACGAAAAGTCAGTGAAATAAATAGCTTACAAGCAAGTGCAACCCAAAGGTGAAATGAGTCTGTGGGTAGCTGTTGCTCGATTTATGGAAGAAGTAAAGCTAAAACACCCGCTCCAAGACAGCTAGCTTTCACAATGTCAGAGCTCAGGTAAGCCATTTTTTCCCCAGACAGGACATAAAACAACTTCTCCCTTTCATAATGGGGACATCTTTGTAAGCTCTGTGTTACAAGGAAGGTCTGCTGCTTTAGGAGACAAACATGCTTTCCATGAACCAAAGACAATACCGGGAAAATGATCCTGGAGATCTGGGGTAGGTAAAATGGATGGCAACTACTCAGCACTCCTTATTTTTTGTATCCCCCAAACTGCATCCGAGCAACTATTCAGCATCCTCCTCTGCTTAGCAGGGAATGCTGCATTTTGGACGGAAAACTCGCTAAGAGCCAAACTTGCAAGTAGCTACTGAAACCATTATTCTTTCTTTCATCTCTGCATTGCTTATTGAATATTAATGTGGCTTTAACTTTCTACCACCATCAAAATTCCCCAGCCATATCCTGGCCACAAACCTCTGTTTCATGATTTTTAACCTCATTTCTGCTCTGATAGTTTCCTGGTGCCTGTTTATTCAATACATCGCTTTACCCTTTTTTGTGGGGACAGGTTAAGTGCCCTCCTGTTCCATTATACAGCTGTAGCATACTGCTACTCTTCCATAATTAAATATCTGCGAAAGAAGTGGTCAGGCATGATGATGGATGTGATAGAGCACGGAGGAGCGACGGTGGGGTGGGCACATCAGCACAGAGCTGGCACCAGTGGGAGCATGCTTGTGTGATGGCGTGGAAGAGCCAGAGCGAGGGGAGATGCGGAAATGACTGTGCAGTCATTATTCAGATGAGATCTCTCCAGCCAAACAGAATGCTATAAACTACATATCTGTGAAATAAGATGGCTATGGGTCATTAAGTCTACAGTATCTCTGTTCTCTATCTGACGGGGGCAATAACATTTGACTGTAATTTTTAAGAACGTCTGTGGTCACAGGAAGGTTAGATTTCATATTTGCCAGATCTATTTTTCGTTTGTTTGTTTGTTTTCCATAGGAAAAAAATGTATAGAATATTCCTGGCTCAACGATGGCTAAAGCCGAGCTCATATGTTTCCTTCACGGCCAGATGGTACTGCGCATGTATGCTTTCCCTGGGTTAATCTGAGAAAGAATGGGACAACAGAGCTGGCCCTCTTCCTGCAGGCTAGCAAGGTATTATTGACTGTATCTTTCGTTCAAGTACTACCTCTGCCAACAAAGTTATTCCTTGAGCTATAAAAAAAATATAGATGCTCATGGCTTTTCCTTGACTGGGGAACTTCTAGAGATAATGATTTTTTAGGATAGAACAGGGTTTTTTTCCCTTTTTTTTGGTATGCCTAAATGTGATAGAGTTCTATCCATCATGATCTCACTTCTAAGTACTACACAGCCAAATGCACGATTTGGAGGATTAAAATTTTGATCCAAAGCACTTGGGAAGAGACGGAGATCTCTTTTGACGATGGTATCACTTCAGAACCACAGTGCAGATCTTATGCTGTACTGTTCTGGTTTGATGGGGTTTGTACCCTCATGATACTTTAGACTTCATTACTTCCTGCAAATATGGAAAAAAACCAGCTGGAGCTCAATGTTTGGGATTTAAAGCATCTAGCTGTTCTGTCTCAAAAAAACCAAACAGGCAAAACTCCTTAAATTTTCCCTGCTACACAAACTTGCACTAAGCTTCCGGTTCTTATGGGGACTTTTTTAGCTTTTACAAAACATTAATTTCTCTTTTGGATAATGAGTCGCATAAACATTTTCAACTCCCTTATCTTGTCTGTCCCTCAGAGGAAGGAAACATCTTTCAGCTTTAGATGCAGGGCAGTACTGCTAAGGGATTTCAGTTTGGTAATAGCTTCCCAAAGCCCACCCATCAGTGTGGTAATGAAACACAAACCTTTGCATTATTATTAATCCAAAATAATAATCAGCATGAGCACTTTTAATGTCTCCTACAGCACTGAATTGGAACTTCCCTTGCTATCCATTCCTGTCAATCACTGTGGAAAAGCTTTGCCTGAAAGCAGAACTGATTCTGCTCAGCATGGAAGCTGAAAAATTCAGCTATGAGGCAGTTAGTGTTAATATGATACCAGAAATGACATTAAGGCAGCGAAAAGTTCCGACAAACGAGAATAAACAAATTTGAAACGGTGACAAAAATATGCTCATACATATAATTACAGTGGCTTAATAGACTGAGTGACGTGTGACTTCTAGAAATACAGGGAAAACTGGTCTGGTTTGTAAAGCAAAGCACACTGGTGCTTTACAGCCAAAAACCTGAGCCCTTCTGGAAGCCTTGTTTCACAGCTTGCAGTTTGTCCAGCCCTCATTTGCTCCACAAAAATGAAATTACCAGGATAAAGGATTGGGTCTTTAGCTTCAACGAAGTCATAAGCAGATCTTCAGCCCTATTTTCTTGTCCCGTGCTAAATGCAGATATGGCCCCTCAGCCTCCAGTCATTACCAGTTAGTTACACCCTGCGTTACTCTGCATAGAAGACGCTAAAGAAAACTCCTCCCTACAGGAAAAGGGGCAGAACCCCCCCCCTTTTTTTTTTCCTTTCTTTTTATGAATAAACAATATGTTGTTTCTTTCTGTTGTTTGTTCTGGTTGATTTAATTTTAAAAAAAAACTTGTT